>NW_026137886.1:0-22575 GCF_019393585.1 Leptopilina boulardi
CTTGATAACTGGAAAAAAATATTCCTGCTTTTTGTTTTCTTAGATACAACTTGTACACAATTTTTGTCTGCCTTTCTGAGGTGAAAACCCGGTAGAAATACCCTCAGAGAACCAGTGAAAAATATACTTTTAGTTTGTACAAACATATTTCCTTGATAACTGGAAAAAAATATTCTTGCTTTCTTGTTTTCTTAGATAACTTGTACACAATTTTTGTCTGCCTTTCTGAGGTGAAAACCCGGTAGAAATACCCTCAGAGAACCAGTGAAAAATATACTTTTAGTTTGTACAAACATATTTCTTGATAACTGGAAAAAAATATTCTTGCTTTCTTGTTTTCTTAGATATAACTTGTACACAATTTTTGTCTGCCTTTCTGAGGTGAAAACCCGGTAGAAATACCCTCAGAGAACCAGTGAAAAATATACTTTTAGTTTGTACAAACATATTTCCTTGATAACTGGAAAAAAATATTCTTGCTTTCTTGTTTTCTTAGATACAACTTGTACACAATTTTTGTCTGCCTTTCTGAGGTGAAAACCCGGTAGAAATACCCTCAGAGAACCAGTGAAAAATATACTTTTAGTTTGTACAAACATATTTCCTTGATAACTGGAAAAAAATATTCTTGCTTTTTTGTTTTCTTAGATACAACTTGTACACAATTTTTGTCTGCCTTTCTGAGGTGAAAACCCGGTAGAAATACCCTCAGAGAACCAGTGAAAAATATACTTTTAGTTTGTACAAACATATTTCCTTGATAACTGGAAAAAAATATTCTTGCTTTTTGTTTTCTTAGATACAACTTGTACACAATTTTTGTCTGCCTTTCTGAGGTGAAAACCCGGTAGAAATACCCTCAGAGAACCAGTGAAAAATATACTTTTAGTTTGTACAAACATATTTCCTTGATAACTGGAAAAAAATATTCTTGCTTTCTTGTTTTCTTAGATACAACTTGTACACAATTTTTGTCTGCCTTTCTGAGGTGAAAACCCGGTAGAAATACCCTCAGAGAACCAGTGAAAAATATACTTTTAGTTTGTACAAACATATTTCCTTGATAACTGGAAAAAAATATTCTTGCTTTCTTGTTTTCTTAGATATAACTTGTACACAATTTTTGTCTGCCTTTCTGAGGTGAAAACCCGGTAGAAATACCCTCAGAGAACCAGTGAAAAATATACTTTTAGTTTGTACAAACATATTTCCTTGATAACTGGAAAAAAATATTCTTGCTTTCTTGTTTTCTTAGATACGACTTGTACACAATTTTTGTCTGCCTTTCTGAGGTGAAAACCCGGTAGAAATACCCTCAGAGAACCAGTGAAAAATATACTTTTAGTTTGTACAAACATATTTCCTTGATAACTGGAAAAAAATATTCTTGCTTTCTTGTTTTCTTAGATACAACTTGTACACAATTTTTGTCTGCCTTTCTGAGGTGAAAACCCGGTAGAAATACCCTCAGAGAACCAGTGAAAAATATACTTTTAGTTTGTACAAACATATTTCCTTGATAACTTAAAAAAATATTCCTGCTTTCTTGTTTTCTTAGATATAACTTGTACACAATTTTTGTCTGCCTTTCTGAGGTGAAAACCCGGTAGAAATACCCTCAGAGAACCAGTGAAAAATATACTTTTAGTTTGTACAAACATATTTCCTTGATAACTAGAAAAAAATATTCCTGCTTTTTAGTTTTCTTAGATATAACTTGTACACAATTTTTGTCTGCCTTTCTGAGGTGAAAACCCGGTAGAAATACCCTCAGAGAACCAGTGAAAAATATACTTTTAGTTTGTACAAACATATTTCGTTGATAACTGGAAAAAAATATTCCTTCTTTCTTGTTTTCTTAGATACAACTTGTACACAATTTTTGTCTGCCTTTCTGAGGTGAAAACCCGGTAGAAATACCCTCAGAGAACCAGTGAAAAATATACTTTTAGTTTGTACAAACATATTTCCTTGATAACTGGAAAAAAATATTCTTGCTTTCTAGTTTTCTTAGATATAGCTTGTACACAATTTTTGTCTGCCTTTCTGAGGTGAAAACCCGGTAGAAATACCCTCAGAGAACCAGTGAAAAATATACTTTTAGTTTGTACAAACATATTTCCTTGATAACTGGAAAAAAATATTCTTGCTTTCTTGTTTTCTTAGATATAACTTGTACACAATTTTTGTCTGCCTTTCTGAGGTGAAAACCCGGTAGAAATACCCTCAGAGAACCAGTGAAAAATATACTTTTAGTTTGTACAAACATATTTCCTTGATAACTGGAAAAAAATATTCCTTCTTTCTTGTTCTCTTAGATATAACTTGTACACAATTTTTGTCTGCCTTTCTGAGGTGAAAACCCGGTAGAAATACCCTCAGAGAACCAGTGAAAAATATACTTTTAGTTTGTACAAACATATTTCCTTGATAACTAGAAAAAAATATTCCTTGCTTTCTTGTTCTCTTAGATATAACTTGTACACAATTTTTGTCTGCCTTTCTGAGGTGAAAACCCGGTAGAAATACCCTCAGAGAACCAATGAAAAATATACTTTTAGTTTGTACAAACATATTTCCTTGATAACTAGAAAAAAATATTCTTGCTTTTTTGTTTTCTTAGATATAACTTGTACACAATTTTTGTCTGCCTTTCTGAGGTGAAAACCCGGTAGAAATACCCTCAGAGAACCAGTGAAAAATATACTTTTAGTTTGTACAAACATATTTCCTTGATAACTGGAAAAAAATATTCTTGCTTTTTAGTTTTCTTAGATATAACTTGTACACAATTTTTGTCTGCCTTTCTGAGGTGAAAACCCGGTAGAAATACCCTCAGAGAACCAGTGAAAAATATACTTTTAGTTTGTACAAACATATTTCCTTGATAACTGGAAAAAAATATTCTTGCTTTCTTGTTTTCTTAGATACGACTTGTACACAATTTTTGTCTGCCTTTCTGAGGTGAAAACCCGGTAGAAATACCCTCAGAGAACCAGTGAAAAATATACTTTTAGTTTGTACAAACATATTTCTTGATAACTGGAAAAAAATATTCCTTCTTTCTTGTTTTCTTAGATATAACTTGTACACAATTTTTGTCTGCCTTTCTGAGGTGAAAACCCGGTAGAAATACCCTCAGAGAACCAGTGAAAAATATACTTTTAGTTTGTACAAACATATTTCCTTGATAACAATAAAAAAATATTCCTGCTTTTTGTTTTCTTAGATATAACTTGTACACAATTTTTGTCTGCCTTTCTGAGGTGAAAACCCGGTAGAAATACCCTCAGAGAACCAGTGAAAAATATACTTTTAGTTTGTACAAACATATTTCGTTGATAACTGGAAAAAAATATTCCTTCTTTCTTGTTTTCTTAGATACAACTTGTACACAATTTTTGTCTGCCTTTCTGAGGTGAAAACCCGGTAGAAATACCCTCAGAGAACCAGTGAAAAATATACTTTTAGTTTGTACAAACATATTTCCTTGATAACTGGAAAAAAATATTCTTGCTTTCTTGTTTTCTTAGATACAACTTGTACACAATTTTTGTCTGCCTTTCTGAGGTGAAAACCCGGTAGAAATACCCTCAGAGAACCAGTGAAAAATATACTTTTAGTTTGTACAAACATATTTCCTTGATAACTGGAAAAAAATATTCTTGCTTTTTTGTTTTCTTAGATACAACTTGTACACAATTTTTGTCTGCCTTTCTGAGGTGAAAACCCGGTAGAAATACCCTCAGAGAACCAGTGAAAAATATACTTTTAGTTTGTACAAACATATTTCCTTGATAACTGGAAAAAAATATTCTTGCTTTCTTGTTTTCTTAGATACAACTTGTACACAATTTTTGTCTGCCTTTCTGAGGTGAAAACCCGGTAGAAATACCCTCAGAGAACCAGTGAAAAATATACTTTTAGTTTGTACAAACATATTTCCTTGATAACTGGAAAAAAATATTCTTGCTTTCTTGTTTTCTTAGATACAACTTGTACACAATTTTTGTCTGCCTTTCTGAGGTGAAAACCCGGTAGAAATACCCTCAGAGAACCAGTGAAAAATATACTTTTAGTTTGTACAAACATATTTCCTTGATAACTGGAAAAAAATATTCTTGCTTTCTTGTTTTCTTAGATATAACTTGTACACAATTTTTGTCTGCCTTTCTGAGGTGAAAACCCGGTAGAAATACCCTCAGAGAACCAGTGAAAAATATACTTTTAGTTTGTACAAACATATTTCCTTGATAACTGGAAAAAAATATTCTTGCTTTCTTGTTTTCTTAGATACAACTTGTACACAATTTTTGTCTGCCTTTCTGAGGTGAAAACCCGGTAGAAATACCCTCAGAGAACCAGTGAAAAATATACTTTTAGTTTGTACAAACATATTTCCTTGATAACTGGAAAAAAATATTCTTGCTTTCTTGTTTTCTTAGATACAACTTGTACACAATTTTTGTCTGCCTTTCTGAGGTGAAAACCCGGTAGAAATACCCTCAGAGAACCAGTGAAAAATATACTTTTAGTTTGTACAAACATATTTCCTTGATAACTGGAAAAAAATATTCCTTGCTTTCTTGTTTTCTTAGATATAACTTGTACACAATTTTTGTCTGCCTTTCTGAGGTGAAAACCCGGTAGAAATACCCTCAGAGAACCAGTGAAAAATATACTTTTAGTTTGTACAAACATATTTCCTTGATAACTGAAAAAAATATTCTTGCTTTCTTGTTTTCTTAGATACAACTTGTACACAATTTTTGTCTGCCTTTCTGAGGTGAAAACCCGGTAGAAATACCCTCAGAGAACCAGTGAAAAATATACTTTTAGTTTGTACAAACATATTTCGTTGATAACTGGAAAAAATATTCTTGCTTTCTTGTTTTCTTAGATACAACTTGTACACAATTTTTGTCTGCCTTTCTGAGGTGAAAACCCGGTAGAAATACCCTCAGAGAACCAGTGAAAAATATACTTTTAGTTTGTACAAACATATTTCCTTGATAACTGAAAAAAATATTCTTGCTTTCTTGTTTTCTTAGATATAACTTGTACACAATTTTTGTCTGCCTTTCTGAGGTGAAAACCCGGTAGAAATACCCTCAGAGAACCAGTGAAAAATATACTTTTAGTTTGTACAAACATATTTCCTTGATAACTGGAAAAAAATATTCTTGCTTTCTTGTTTTCTTAGATACAACTTGTACACAATTTTTGTCTGCCTTTCTGAGGTGAAAACCCGGTAGAAATACCCTCAGAGAACCAGTGAAAAATATACTTTTAGTTTGTACAAACATATTTCCTTGATAACTGGAAAAAAATATTCCTTCTTTCTTGTTCTCTTAGATATAGCTTGTACACAATTTTTGTCTGCCTTTCTGAGGTGAAAACCCGGTAGAAATACCCTCAGAGAACCAGTGAAAAATATACTTTTAGTTTGTACAAACATATTTCCTTGATAACTGGAAAAAAATATTCCTTGCTTTCTTGTTTTCTTAGATACAACTTGTACACAATTTTTGTCTGCCTTTCTGAGGTGAAAACCCGGTAGAAATACCCTCAGAGAACCAGTGAAAAATATACTTTTAGTTTGTACAAACATATTTCCTTGATAACTGGAAAAAAATATTCTTGCTTTCTTGTTTTCTTAGATACAACTTGTACACAATTTTTGTCTGCCTTTCTGAGGTGAAAACCCGGTAGAAATACCCTCAGAGAACCAGTGAAAAATATACTTTTAGTTTGTACAAACATATTTCGTTGATAACTGGAAAAAAATATTCTTGCTTTCTTGTTTTCTTAGATACAACTTGTACACAATTTTTGTCTGCCTTTCTGAGGTGAAAACCCGGTAGAAATACCCTCAGAGAACCAGTGAAAAATATACTTTTAGTTTGTACAAACATATTTCCTTGATAACTGAAAAAAATATTCCTGCTTTCTTGTTTTCTTAGATATAACTTGTACACAATTTTTGTCTGCCTTTCTGAGGTGAAAACCCGGTAGAAATACCCTCAGAGAACCAGTGAAAAATATACTTTTAGTTTGTACAAACATATTTCCTTGATAACTAAAAAAATATTCCTGCTTTTTAGTTTTCTTAGATATAACTTGTACACAATTTTTGTCTGCCTTTCTGAGGTGAAAACCCGGTAGAAATACCCTCAGAGAACCAGTGAAAAATATACTTTTAGTTTGTACAAACATATTTCGTTGATAACTGGAAAAAAATATTCCTTCTTTCTTGTTTTCTTAGATACAACTTGTACACAATTTTTGTCTGCCTTTCTGAGGTGAAAACCCGGTAGAAATACCCTCAGAGAACCAGTGAAAAATATACTTTTAGTTTGTACAAACATATTTCGTTGATAACTGGAAAAAAATATTCCTTCTTTCTTGTTTTCTTAGATATAGCTTGTACACAATTTTTGTCTGCCTTTCTGAGGTGAAAACCCGGTAGAAATACCCTCAGAGAACCAGTGAAAAATATACTTTTAGTTTGTACAAACATATTTCCTTGATAACTGAAAAAAATATTCCTGCTTTTTGTTTTCTTAGATATAACTTGTACACAATTTTTGTCTGCCTTTCTGAGGTGAAAACCCGGTAGAAATAACCTCAGAGAACCAGTGAAAAATATACTTTTAGTTTGTACAAACATATTTCGTTGATAACTGGAAAAAAATATTCCTTGCTTTCTTGTTTTCTTAGATACAACTTGTACACAATTTTTGTCTGCCTTTCTGAGGTGAAAACCCGGTAGAAATACCCTCAGAGAACCAGTGAAAAATATACTTTTAGTTTGTACAAACATATTTCCTTGATAACTGGAAAAAAATATTCCTTCCTTCTCGTTTTCTTAGATTTAGCTTGTACACAATTTTTGTCTGCCTTTCTGAGGTGAAAACCCGGTAGAAATACCCTCAGAGAACCAGTGAAAAATATACTTTTAGTTTGTACAAACATATTTCCTTGATAACTGAAAAAAATATTCTTGCTTTCTTGTTTTCTTAGATACAACTTGTACACAATTTTTGTCTGCCTTTCTGAGGTGAAAACCCGGTAGAAATACCCTCAGAGAACCAGTGAAAAATATACTTTTAGTTTGTACAAACATATTTCCTTGATAACTGAAAAAAATATTCTTGCTTTCTTGTTTTCTTAGATACAACTTGTACACAATTTTTGTCTGCCTTTCTGAGGTGAAAACCCGGTAGAAATACCCTCAGAGAACCAGTGAAAAATATACTTTTAGTTTGTACAAACATATTTCCTTGATAACTGGAAAAAAATATTCTTGCTTTCTTGTTTTCTTAGATACGACTTGTACACAATTTTTGTCTGCCTTTCTGAGGTGAAAACCCGGTAGAAATACCCTCAGAGAACCAGTGAAAAATATACTTTTAGTTTGTACAAACATATTTCCTTGATAACTGGAAAAAAATATTCCTTGCTTTCTTGTTTTCTTAGATATAACTTGTACACAATTTTTGTCTGCCTTTCTGAGGTGAAAACCCGGTAGAAATACCCTCAGAGAACCAGTGAAAAATATACTTTTAGTTTGTACAAACATATTTCCTTGATAACTGAAAAAAATATTCCTTGCTTTCTTGTTTTCTTAGATATAACTTGTACACAATTTTTGTCTGCCTTTCTGAGGTGAAAACCCGGTAGAAATACCCTCAGAGAACCAGTGAAAAATATACTTTTAGTTTGTACAAACATATTTCCTTGATAACTGGAAAAAAATATTCTTGCTTTCTTGTTTTCTTAGATACAACTTGTACACAATTTTTGTCTGCCTTTCTGAGGTGAAAACCCGGTAGAAATACCCTCAGAGAACCAGTGAAAAATATACTTTTAGTTTGTACAAACATATTTCCTTGATAACTGGAAAAAAATATTCTTGCTTTCTTGTTTTCTTAGATACAACTTGTACACAATTTTTGTCTGCCTTTCTGAGGTGAAAACCCGGTAGAAATACCCTCAGAGAACCAGTGAAAAATATACTTTTAGTTTGTACAAACATATTTCCTTGATAACTGGAAAAAAATATTCTTGCTTTCTTGTTTTCTTAGATACAACTTGTACACAATTTTTGTCTGCCTTTCTGAGGTGAAAACCCGGTAGAAATACCCTCAGAGAACCAGTGAAAAATATACTTTTAGTTTGTACAAACATATTTCCTTGATAACTGGAAAAAAATATTCTTGCTTTCTTGTTTTCTTAGATACAACTTGTACACAATTTTTGTCTGCCTTTCTGAGGTGAAAACCCGGTAGAAATACCCTCAGAGAACCAGTGAAAAATATACTTTTAGTTTGTACAAACATATTTCCTTGATAACTGGAAAAAAATATTCTTGCTTTCTTGTTTTCTTAGATACGACTTGTACACAATTTTTGTCTGCCTTTCTGAGGTGAAAACCCGGTAGAAATACCCTCAGAGAACCAGTGAAAAATATACTTTTAGTTTGTACAAACATATTTCCTTGATAACTGGAAAAAAATATTCTTGCTTTCTTGTTTTCTTAGATACAACTTGTACACAATTTTTGTCTGCCTTTCTGAGGTGAAAACCCGGTAGAAGTACCCTCAGAGAACCAGTGAAAAATATACTTTTAGTTTGTACAAACATATTTCGTTGATAACTGGAAAAAAATATTCCTTCTTTCTTGTTTTCTTAGATATAACTTGTACACAATTTTTGTCTGCCTTTCTGAGGTGAAAACCCGGTAGAAATACCCTCAGAGAACCAGTGAAAAATATACTTTTAGTTTGTACAAACATATTTCCTTGATAACTGGAAAAAAATATTCTTGCTTTCTTGTTTTCTTAGATACAACTTGTACACAATTTTTGTCTGCCTTTCTGAGGTGAAAACCCGGTAGAAATACCCTCAGAGAACCAGTGAAAAATATACTTTTAGTTTGTACAAACATATTTCCTTGATAACAATAAAAAAATATTCCTGCTTTTTGTTTTCTTAGATATAACTTGTACACAATTTTTGTCTGCCTTTCTGAGGTGAAAACCCGGTAGAAGTACCCTCAGAGAACCAGTGAAAAATATACTTTTAGTTTGTACAAACATATTTCCTTGATAACTGGAAAAAAATATTCCTTCTTTCTTGTTCGTCTTAGATATAGCTTGTACACAATTTTTGTCTGCCTTTCTGAGGTGAAAACCCGGTAGAAATACCCTCAGAGAACCAGTGAAAAATATACTTTTAGTTTGTACAAACATATTTCGTTGATAACTGGAAAAAAATATTCTTGCTTTCTTGTTTTCTTAGATACAACTTGTACACAATTTTTGTCTGCCTTTCTGAGGTGAAAACCCGGTAGAAATACCCTCAGAGAACCAGTGAAAAATATACTTTTAGTTTGTACAAACATATTTCCTTGATAACTGGAAAAAAATATTCTTGCTTTTTGTTTTCTTAGATACAACTTGTACACAATTTTTGACTGTCTTTCTGAGGTGAAAACCCGGTAGAAGTACCCTCAGAGAACCAGTGAAAAATATACTTTTAGTTTGTACAAACATATTTCCTTGATAACTGGAAAAAAATATTCTTGCTTTCTTGTTTTCTTAGATATCAACTTGTACACAATTTTTGTCTGCCTTTCTGAGGTGAAAACCCGGTAGAAATACCCTCAGAGAACCAGTGAAAAATATACTTTTAGTTTGTACAAACATATTTCCTTGATAACTGGAAAAAAATATTCCTTCTTTCTTGTTTTCTTAGATACAACTTGTACACAATTTTTGTCTGCCTTTCTGAGGTGAAAACCCGGTAGAAATACCCTCAGAGAACCAGTGAAAAATATACTTTTAGTTTGTACAAACATATTTCCTTGATAACTGGAAAAAAATATTCCTTCTTTCTTGTTCTCTTAGATATAGCTTGTACACAATTTTTGTCTGCCTTTCTGAGGTGAAAACCCGGTAGAAATACCCTCAGAGAACCAGTGAAAAATATACTTTTAGTTTGTACAAACATATTTCCTTGATAACTGGAAAAAAATATTCTTGCTTTTTGTTTTCTTAGATACAACTTGTACACAATTTTTGTCTGCCTTTCTGAGGTGAAAACCCGGTAGAAATACCCTCAGAGAACCAGTGAAAAATATACTTTTAGTTTGTACAAACATATTTCGTTGATAACTGGAAAAAAATATTCTTGCTTTCTTGTTTTCTTAGATACGACTTGTACACAATTTTTGTCTGCCTTTCTGAGGTGAAAACCCGGTAGAAATACCCTCAGAGAACCAGTGAAAAATATACTTTTAGTTTGTACAAACATATTTCCTTGATAACTGGAAAAAAATATTCCTGCTTTTTTGTTTTCTTAGATACAACTTGTACACAATTTTTGTCTGCCTTTCTGAGGTGAAAACCCGGTAGAAATACCCTCAGAGAACCAGTGAAAAATATACTTTTAGTTTGTACAAACATAATTCCTTGATAACTGGAAAAAAATATTCCTTCTTTCTTGTTCTATTAGATGTAGCTTGTACACAATTTTTGTCTGCCTTTCTGAGGTGAAAACCCGGTAGAAATACCCTCAGAGAACCAGTGAAAAATATACTTTTAGTTTGTACAAACATATTTCTATGATAACTAGAAAAAAATATTCCTGCTTTCTTGTTCTCTTAGATATAACTTGTACACAATTTTTCTCTGCCTTTCTGAGGTAAAAACCCGGTAGAAATACCCTCAGAGAACCAGTGAAAAATATACTTTTAGTTTGTACAAACATATTTCTTGATAACTGAAAAAAATATTCCTGCTTTTTGTTTTCTTAGATACAACTTGTACACAATTTTTGTCTGCCTTTCTGAGGTGAAAACCCGGTAGAAATACCCTCAGAGAACCAGTGAAAAATATACTTTTAGTTTGTACAAACATATTTCCTTTATAACTGGAAAAAAATATTTCTTCCTTCTCGTTCTCTTACATATAGCTTGTACACAATTTTTGTCTGCCTTTCTGAGGTGAAAACCCGGTAGAAGTACCCTCAGAGAACCAGTGAAAAATATACTTTTAGTTTGTACAAACATATTTCCTTCATAACTGCAAAAAAATATTCTTGCTTTCTTGTTTTCTTAGATACGACTTGTACACAATTTTTGTCTGCCTTTCTGAGGTGAAAACCCGGTAGAAATACCCTCAGAGAACCAGTGAAAAATATACTTTTAGTTTGTACAAACATATTTCTATGATAACTAGAAGAAAATATTCTTGCTTTCTTGTTTTCTTAGATACAACTTGTACACAATTTTTGTCTGCCTTTCTGAGGTGAAAACCCGGTAGAAATACCCTCAGAGAACCAGTGAAAAATATACTTTTAGTTTGTACAAACATATTTCGTTGATAACTGGAAAAAAATATTCTTGCTTTCTTGTTTTCTTAGATACAACTTGTACATAATTTTTGTCTGCCTTTCTGAGGTGAAAACCCGGTAGAAATACCCTCAGAGAACCAGTGAAAAATATACTTTTAGTTTGTTCTTGTTTTCTTAGATACGACTTGTACACAATTTTTGTCTGCCTTTCTGAGGTGAAAACCCGGTAGAAGTACCCTCAGAGAACCAGTGAAAAATATACTTTTAGTTTGTACAAACATATTTCGTTGATAACTGGAAAAAAATATTCTTGCTTTCTTGTTTTCTTAGATACAACTTGTACACAATTTTTGTCTGCCTTTCTGAGGTGAAAACCCGGTAGAAATACCCTCAGAGAACCAGTGAAAAATATACTTTTAGTTTGTACAAACATATTTCTTGATAACTAGAAAAAAATATTCATGCTTTCTTGTTTTCTTAGATACAACTTGTACACAATTTTTGTCTGCCTTTCTGAGGTGAAAACCCGGTAGAAATACCCTCAGAGAACCAGTGAAAAATATACTTTTAGTTTGTACAAACATATTTCCTTGATAACAATAAAAAAATATTCCTGCTTTTTAGTTTTCTTAGATATAACTTGTACACAATTTTTGTCTCCCTTTCTGAGGTGAAAACCCGGTAGAAATACCCTCAGAGAACCAGTGAAAAATATACTTTTAGTTTGTACAAACATATTTCGTTGATAACTGGAAAAAAATATTCCTTCTTTCTTGTTCTTTTAGATGTAGCTTGTACACAATTTTTGTCTGCCTTTCTGAGGTGAAAACCCGGTAGAAATACCCTCAGAGAACCAGTGAAAAATATACTTTTAGTTTGTACAAACATATTTCGTTGATAACTGGAAAAAAATATTCTTGCTTTTTTGTTTTCTTAGATACAACTTGTACACAATTTTTGTCTGCCTTTCTGAGGTGAAAACCCGGTAGAAGTACCCTCAGAGAACCAGTGAAAAATATACTTTTAGTTTGTACAAACATATTTCGTTGATAACTGGAAAAAAATATTCCTTCTTTCTTGTTCTTTTAGATGTAGCTTGTACACAATTTTTGTCTGCCTTTCTGAGGTGAAAACCCGGTAGAAATACCCTCAGAGAACCAGTGAAAAATATACTTTTAGTTTGTACAAACATATTTCGTTGATAACTAGAAGAAAATATTCTTGCTTTCTTCTTCTCTTAGATACAACTTGTACACAATTTTTGTCTGCCTTTCTGAGGTGAAAACCCGGTAGAAATACCCTCAGAGAACCAGTGAAAAATATACTTTTAGTTTGTACAAACATATTTCGTTGATAACTGGAAAAAAATATTCTTGCTTTTTTGTTTTCTTAGATACAACTTGTACACAATTTTTGTCTGCCTTTCTGAGGTGAAAACCCGGTAGAAATACCCTCAGAGAACCAGTGAAAAATATACTTTTAGTTTGTACAAACATATTTCGTTGATAACTGGAAAAAATATTCCTTCTTTCTTGTTTTCTTAGATACAACTTGTACACAATTTTTGTCTGCCTTTCTGAGGTGAAAACCCGATAGAAATACCCTCAGAGAACCAGTGAAAAATATACTTTTAGTTTGTACAAACATAATTTCTTGATAACAATAAAAAAATATTCCTGCTTTTTAGTTTTCTTAGATATAACTTGTACACAATTTTTGTCTCCCTTTCTGAGGTGAAAACCCTGTAGAAATACCCTCAGAGAACCAGTGAAAAATATACTTTTAGTTTGTACAAAGATATTTCGTTGATAACTGGAAAAAAATATTCCTTCTTTCTTGTTTTCTTAGATACAACTTGTACACAATTTTTGTCTGCCTTTCTGAGGTGAAAACCCGGTAGAAATACCCTCAGAGAACCAGTGAAAAATATACTTTTAGTTTGTACAAACATATTTCTATGATAACTAGAAGAAAATATTCTTGCTTTCTTCTATTCTTAGATACAACTTGTACACAATTTTTCTCTGCCTTTCTAAGGTGAAAACCCTGTAGAAATACACTAAGAGAACCAGTAAAAAATATACTTTTAGTTTGTACAAACATAATTCCTTGATAACTGGAAAAAAATATTCCTTCTTTCCTGTTCTCTTAAATGTAGCTTGGACACAATTTTTGTCTGCCTTTCTGAGGTGAAAACCCGGTTAGAAATACCCTCAGAGAACCAGTGAAAAATATACTTTTAGTTTGTACAAACATATTTCTATGATAACTGGAAAAAAATATTCTTGCTTTTTTGTTTTCTTAGATACAACTTGTACACAATTTTTGACTGTCTTTCTGAGGTGAAAACCCGGTAGAAATACCTACAGAGAACCAGTGAAAAATATACTTTTAGTTTGTACAAACATATTTTCTTGGTAACTGGAAAAAATATTCCTTCTTTCTTGTTTTCTTAGATACAACTTGTACACAATTTTTGTCTGCCTTTCTGAGGTGAAAACCCGAAAGAAATACCCTCAGAGAACCAGTGAAAAATATACTTTTAGTTTGACAAACATATTTCCTTTATAATTGGAAAAAACTATTCCTTCTTTCTCGTTCTCTTACATATAGCTTGTACACTATTTTTGTCTGCCTTTCTGAGGTGAAAACCCGGTAGAAATACCCTCAGAGAACCAGTGAAAAATATACTTTTAGTTTGTACAAACATAATTCCTTGATAACTGGAAAAAAATATTCCTTCTTTCTTGTTTTCTTAGATACAACTTGTACACAATTTTTGTCTGCCTTTCTGAGGTGAAAACCCGAAAGAAATACCCTCAGAGAACCAGTGAAAAATATACTTTTAGTTTGTACAAACATATTTCTATGATAACAAGAAGAAAATATTCTTGCTTTCTTCTTTTCTTAGATACGACTTGTACACAATTTTTGTCTGCCTTTCTGAGGTGAAAACCCGGTAGAAATACCCTCAGAGAACCAGTGAAAAATATACTTTTAGTTTGACAAACATATTTCCTTTATAATTGGAAAAAACTATTTCTTCCTTCTCGTTCTCTTACATATAGCTTGTACACAATTTTTGTCTGCCTTTCTGAGGTGAAAACCCGGTAGAAATACCCTCAGAGAACCAGTGAAAAATATACTTTTAGTTTGTACAAACATAATTCCTTGATAACAATAAAAAAATATTCCTGCTTTTTAGTTTTCTTAGATATAACTTGTACACAATTTTTGTCTCCCTTTCTGAGGTGAAAACCCGGTAGAAGTACCCTCAGAGAACCAGTGAAAAATATACTTTTAGTTTGTACAAACATATTTCTATGATAACTAGAAGAAAATATTCTTGCTTTCTTCTATTCTTAGATACAACTTGTACACAATTTTTCTTTTCCTTTCTGAGGTGAAAACACGGTAGAAATACCCTCAGAGAACCAGTGAAAAATATACTTTCGTTTGTACAAACCTATTTCGTTGATAACTGAAAAAAAATATTCCTTCTTTCTTGTTTTCTTAGATACAACTTGTACACAATTTTTGTCTGCCTTTCTGAGGTGAAAACCCGAAAGAAATACCCTCAGAGAACCAGTGAAAAATATACTTTTAGTTTGACAAACATATTTCCTTTATAATTGGAAAAAACTATTCCTTCCTTCTCGTTCTCTTATATATAGCTTGTACACAATTTTTGTCTGCCTTTCTGAGGTGAAAACCCGGTAGAAGTACCCTCAGAGAACCAGTGAAAAATATACTTTTAGTTTGTACAAACATATTTCGTTGATAACTGAACAAAAATATTCCTTCTTTCTTGTTCTTTTAGATGTAGCTTGTACACAATTTTTGTCTGCCTTTCTGAGGTGAAAACCCGGTAGAAATACCCTCAGAGAACCAGTGAAAAATATACTTTCGTTTGTACAAACATATTTCGTTGATAACTGGAAAAAAATATTCTTGCTTTTTTGTTTTCTTAGATACAACTTGTACACAATTTTTGACTGTCTTTCTGAGGTGAAAACCCGGTAGAAGTACCCTCAGAGAACCAGTGAAAAATATACTTTTAGTTTGTACAAACATATTTCGTTGATAACTGGAAAAAATATTCCTTCTTTCGTGTTCTTTTAGATGTAGCTTGGACACAATTTTTGTCTGCCTTTCTGAGGTAAAAACCCGGTAGAAATACCCTCAGAGAACCAGTGAAAAATATACTTTCGTTTGTACAAACATATTTCGTTGATAACTGGAAAAAAATATTCTTGCTTTTTTGTTTTCTTAGATACAACTTGTACACAATTTTTGTCTGCCTTTCTGAGGTGAAAACCCGGTAGAAATACCCTCAGAGAACCAGTGAAAAATATACTTTTAGTTTGTACAAACATATTTCCTTGATAACTGGAAAAAACTATTCCTTCCTTCTCGTTCTCTTAGATATAGCTTGTACACAATTTTTGTCTGCCTTTCTGAGGTGAAAACCCGGTAGAAGTACCCTCAGAGAACCAGTGAAAAATATACTTTTAGTTTGTACAAACATATTTCGTTGATAACTGGAAAAAAATATTCCTTCTTTCTTGTTCTTTTAGATGTAGCTTGTACACAATTTTTGTCTGCCTTTCTGAGGTGAAAACCCGGTAGAAATACCCTCAGAGAACCAGTGAAAAATATACTTTTCGTTTGTACAAACCTATTTCGTTGATAACTGGAAAAAAATATTCCTTCTTTCTTGTTCTTTTAGATGTAGCTTGGACACAATTTTTGTCTGCCTTTCTGAGGTAAAAACCCGGTAGAAATACCCTCAGAGAACCAGTGAAAAATATACTTTCGTTTGTACAAACCTATTTCGTTGATAACTAGAAGAAAATATTCTTGCTTTCTTCTATTCTTGGATACAACTTGTACACAATTTTTCTATGCCTTTCTAAGGTGAAAACCCTGTAGAAATACCCTCAGAGAACCAGTGAAAAATATACTTTCGTTTGTACAAACATATTTCGTTGATAACTGGAATAAAATATTCTTGCTTTTTTGTTTTCTTAGATACAACTTGTACACAATTTTTGTCTGCCTTTCTGAGGTGAAAACCCGGTAGAAGTACCCTCAGAGAACCAGTGAAAAATATACTTTTAGTTTGTACAAACATATTTCCTTTATAACTGGAAAAAAATATTCTTGCTTTCTTGTTTTCTTAGATTCGACATGTACACAATTTTTGTCTGCCTTTCTGAGTTGAAAACCCGGTAGAAATACCCTCAGAGAACCAGTGAAAAATATACTTTTAGTTTGTACAAACATATTTCGTTGATAACTGGAAAAAAATATTCCTTCTTTCTTGTTTTCTTAGATACAACTTGTACACAATTTTTGTCTGCCTTTCTGAGGTGAAAACCCGAAAGAAATACCCTCAGAGAACCAGTAAAAAATATACTTTTAGTTTGACAAACATATTTCCTTTATAATTGGAAAAAACTATTCCTTCGTTCTCGTTCTCTTATATATAGCTTGTACACAATTTTTGTCTGCCTTTCTGAGGTGAAAACCCGGTAGAAGTACCCTCAGAGAACCAGTGAAAAATATACTTTTAGTTTGTACAAACATATTTCGTTGATAACTGGACAAAAATATTCCTTCTTTCTTGTTCTTTTAGATGTAGCTTGTACAAAATTTTTGTCTGCCTTTCTGAGGTGAAAACCCGGTAGAAATACCCTCAGAGAACCAGTGAAAAATATACTTTCGTTTGTACAAACATATTTCGTTGATAACTGGAAAAAAATATTCTTGCTATTTTGTTTTCTTAGATACAACTTGTACACAATTTTTGACTGTCTTTCTGAGGTGAAAACCCGGTAGAAGTACCCTCAGAGAACCAGTGAAAAATATACTTTCGTTTGTACAAACCTATTTCGTTGATAACTAGAAGAAAATATTCTTGCTTTCTTCTATTCTTGGATACAACTTGTACACAATTTTTCTATGCCTTTCTAAGGTGAAAACCCTGTAGAAATACCCTCAGAGAACCAGTGAAAAATATACTTTCGTTTGTACAAACATATTTCGTTGATAACTGGAAAAAAATATTCTTGCTTTTTTGTTTTCTTAGATACAACTTGTACACAATTTTTGACTGTCTTTCTGAGGTGAAAACCCGGTAGAAATACCCTCAGAGAACCAGAGAAAAATATACTTTCGTTTGTACAAACCTATTTCGTTGATAACTGGAAAAAAATATTCCTTCTTTCTTGTTTTCTTAGATACAACTTGTACACAATTTTTGTCTGCCTTTCTGAGGTGAAAACCCGAAAGAAATGCCCTCAGAGAACCAGTAAAAAATATACTTTTAGTTTGACAAACATATTTCCTTTATAATTGGAAAAAACTATTCCTTCCTTCTCGTTCTCTTATATATAGCTTGTACACAATTTTTGTCTGCCTTTCTGAGGTGAAAACCCGGTAGAAGTACCCTCAGAGAACCAGTGAAAAATATAATTTTAGTTTGTACAAACATATTTCGTTGATAACTGGACAAAAATATTCCTTCTTTCTTGTTCTTTTAGATGTAGCGTGTAGAAAATTTTTGTCTGCCTTTCTGAGGTAAAAACCCGGTAGAAATACCCGCAGAGAACGAGTGAAAAATATACTTTCGTTTGTACAAACATATTTCGTTGATAACTGGAAAAAAATATTCTTGCTTTTTTGTTTTCTTAGATACAACTTGTACACAATTTTTGACTGTCTTTCTGAGGTGAAAACCCGGTAGAAGTACCCTCAGAGAACCAGTGAAAAATATACTTTCGTTTGTACAAACCTATTTCGTTGATAACTAGAAGAAAATATTCTTGCTTTCTTCTATTCTTGGATACAACTTGTACACAATTTTTCTATGCCTTTCTAAGGTGAAAACCCTGTAGAAATACCCTCAGAGAACCAGTGAAAAATATACTTTCGTTTGTACAAACATATTTCGTTGATAACTGGAAAAAAATATTCTTGCTTTTTTGTTTTCTTAGATACAACTTGTACACAATTTTTGACTGTCTTTCTGAGGTGAAAACCCGGTAGAAATACCCTCAGAGAACCAGAGAAAAATATACTTTCGTTTGTACAAACCTATTTCGTTGATAACTGGAAAAAAATATTCCTTCTTTCTTGTTTTCTTAGATACAACTTGTACACAATTTTTGTCTGCCTTTCTGAAGTGAAAACACGAAAGAAATACCCTCAGAGAACCAGTGAAAAATATACTTTTAGTTTGTACAAACATATTTCCTTTATAATTGGAAAAAAATATTCTTGCTTTCTTGTTTTCTTAGATTCGACATGTACACAATTTTTGTCTGCCTTTCTGAGTTGAAAACCCGGTAGAAATACCCTCAGAGAACCAGTGAAAAATATACGTTTTCTTTGTACAAAGATATTTCGTTGATAACTGGAAAAAAATATTCCTTCTTTCTTGTTTTCTTAGATACAACCTGTACACAATTTTTGTCTGCCTTTCTGAGGTGAAAACCCGAAAGAAATGCCCGCAGAGAACCAGTAAAAAATATACTTTTAGTTTGACAAACATATTTCCTTTATAATTGGAAAAAACTATTCCTTCCTTCTCGTTCTCTTATATATAGCTTGTACACAATTTTTGTCTGCCTTTCTGAGGTGAAAACCCGGTAGAAGTACCCTCAGAGAACCAGTGAAAAATATACTTTTAGTTTGTACAAACATATTTCCTTTATAATTGGAAAAAAATATTCTTGCTTTCTTGTTTTCTTAGATTCGACTTGTACACAATTTTTGTCTGCCTTTCTGAGGTGAAAACCCGGTAGAAATACCCTCAGAGAACCAGTGAAAAATATACTTTTAGTTTGTACAAACATATTTCTATGATAACTAGAAGAAAATATTCATGCTTTCTTCTATTCTTAGATACAACTTGTACACAATTTTTCTCTGCCTTTCTGTGGTGAAAACCCGGTCGAAATACCCTCAGAGAACTAGTGAAAAATATACTTTTAGTTTGTACAAACATATTTCCTTCATAACTGGAAAAAAATATTCTTGCTTTCTTGTTTTCTTAGATACGACTTGTACACAATTGTTGTCTGCCTTTCTGAGGTGAAAACCCGGTAGAAATACCCTCAGAGAACCAGTGAAAAATATACTTTTAGTTTGTACAAACATATTTCTATGATAACTGAAAAAAAATATTCTTGCTTTTTTGTTTTCTTAGATACAACTTGTACACAATTTTTGACTGTCTTTCTGAGGTGAAAACCCGGTAGAAATACCCTCAGAGAACCAGTGAAAAATATACTTTCGTTTGTACAAACATATTTCGTTGATAACTGGCAAAAAATATTCTTGCTTTCTTGTTTTCTTAGATACGACTTGTACACAATTTTTGTCTGCCTTTCTGAGGTGAAAACCCGGAAGAAATACCCTCAGAGAACCAGTGAAAAATATACTTTTAGTTTGTACAAACATATTTCTATGATAACTAGAACAAAAAATATTCTTGCTTTCTTCTATTCTTAGATACAACTTGCACAAATTTTTTGTCAGCGTTTCTGAGGTGAAAACCCGGTAGAAATACCCTCAGAGAACCAGTGAAAAATATACTTTTAGTTTGTAAAAAACATATTTCGTTGATAACTGGAAAAAAATATTCCTTCTTTCTTGTTCTTTTAGATGTAGCTTGGACACAATTTTTGTCTGCCTTTCTGAGGTGAAAACCTGGTAGAAATACGCTCAGAGAACCAGTGAAAAATATACTTTTAGTTTGTACAAACATAATTCCTTGATAACAATAAAAAAATATTCCTGCTTTTTAGTTTTCTTAGATATAACTTGTACACAATTTTTGTTTCCCTTTCTGAGGTGAAAACCCTGTAGATATACCCTCTGAGAACCAGTGAAAAATATACTTTTAGTTTGTACAAAGATATTTCGTTGATAACTGGAAAAAAATATTCCTTCTTTCTTGTTTTCTTAGATAAAACTTGTACACAATTTTTGTCTGCCTTTCTGAGGTGAAAACCCGAAAGAAATACCCTCAGAGAACCAGTGAAAAATATACTTTTAGTTTGACAAACATATTTCCTTTATAATTGGAAATAACTATTCCTTCTTTCTCGTTCTCTTACATATAGCTTGTACACTATTTTTGTCTGCCTTTCTGAGGTGAAAACCCGGTCGAAATACCCTCAGAGAACCAGTGAAAAATATACTTTTAGTTTGTACAAACATAATTCCTTGATAACAATAAAAAAATATTCCTGCTTTTTAGTTTTCTTAGATATTACTTGTACACAATTTTTGTCTCGCTTTCTGAGGTGAAAACCCGGAAGAAATACACTAAGAGAACCAGTAAAAAATATACTTTTAGTTTGTACAAACATAATTCCTTGATAACTGGAAAAAAATATTCCTTCTTTCCTGTTCTCTTAAATGTAGCTTGGACACAATTTTTGTCTGTCTTTCTGAGGTGAAAACCCGGTAGAAATACCCTCAGAGAACCAGTGAAAAATATACTTTCGTTTGTACAAACATATTTCGTTAATAACAATAAAAAAATATTCCTGCTTTTTAGTTTTCTTAGATATAACTTGTACACAATTTTTCTCTGCCTTTCTGAGGTGAAAACCCGGTCGAAATACCCTCAGAGAACCAGTGAAAAATATACTTTTAGTTTGTACAAACATAATTCCTTGATAACAATAAAAAAATATTCCTGCTTTCCTGTTCTCTTAAATGTAGCTTGGACACAATTTTTGTCTGTCTTTCTGAGGTGAAACCCCGGTAGAAATACCCTCAGAGAACCAATGAAAAATATACTTTCGTTTGTACAAACCTATTTCGTTGATAACTAGAAGAAAATATTCTTGCTTTCTTGTTTTCTTAGATACAACTTATACACAATTTTTGTCTGCCTTTCTAATATTCTTGCTTTCTTGTTTTCTTAGGTATAACTTGTACACAATTTTTGTCTGTCTTTCTGAGGTGAAAACCCGGTAGAAATACCCTCAGAGAACCAGTGATAAATATACTTTTCGTTTGTACAAACATATTTCGTTAATAACAATAAAAAAATATTCCTGCTTTTTAGTTTTCTTAGATATAACTTGGACACAATTTTTGTCTGTCTTTCTGAGGTGAAACCCCGGTAGAAATACCCTCAGAGAACCAGTGAAAAATATACTTTCGTTTGTACAAACATATTTCGTTGATAACTGGAAAAAAATATTGCTTCTTTCTTGTTCTTTTAGATGTAGCTTGGACACAATTTTTGTCTGCCTTTGTGAGGTGAAAACCCGGTAGAAATACCCTCAGAGAACAAGTGATAAATATACTTTTATTTTGTACAAACATGTTTCTATGATAACTAGAAGAAAATATTCTTGCTTTCTTGTTTTCTTAGATTCGACTTGTACACAATTTTTGTCTGCCTTTCTGAGGTGAAAACCCGGTAGAAATACCCTCAGAGAACCAGTGAAAAATATACTTTTAGTTTGTACAAACATAATTCCTTGATAACAATAAAAAAATATTCCTGCTTTCCTGTTCTCTTAAATGTAGCTTGGACACAATTTTTGTCTGTCTTTCTGAGGTGAAACCCCGGTAGAAATACCCTCAGAGAACCAATGAAAAATATACTTTCGTTTGTACAAACCTATTTCGTTGATAACTAGAAGAAAATATTCTTGCTTTCTTGTTTTCTTAGATACAACTTATACACAATTTTTGTCTGCCTTTCTAATATTCTTGCTTTCTTGTTTTCTTAGGTATAACTTGTACACAATTTTTGTCTGTCTTTCTGAGGTGAAAACCCGGTAGAAATACCCTCAGAGAACCAGTGATAAATATACTTTTCGTTTGTACAAACATATTTCGTTGATAACTGGAAAAAAATATTCCTTCTTTCTTGTTCTTTTAGATGTAGCTTGGACACAATTTTTGTCTGCTTTTCTGAGGTGAAAACCCGGTCGAAATACCCTCAAGAGAACCAGTGAAAAATATACTTTTAGTTTGTACAAACATATTTCTATGATAACTAGAAGAAAATATTCTTGCTTTCTTCTATTCTTAGATACAACTTGCACAAATTTTTTGTCAGCGTTTCTGAGGTGAAAACCCGGTAGAAATACCCTCAGAGAACCAGTGAAAAATATACTTTTAGTTTGTATAAACATATTGAATTCATAACTGGAAAAAAATATTCTTGCTTTCTTGTTTTCT
>NW_026137887.1:0-39572 GCF_019393585.1 Leptopilina boulardi
TGATGATGATGATGATGATGATGATGATGATGATGATGATGATGATGATGATGATGATGATGATGATGATGATGATGATGATGATGATGATGATGATGATGATGATGATGATGATGATGATGATGATGATGATGATGATGATGATGATGATGATGATGATGATGATGATGATGATGATGATGATGATGATGATGATGATGATGATGATGATGATGATGATGATGATGATGATGATGATGATGATGATGATGATGATGATGATGATGATGATGATGATGATGATGATGATGATGATGATGATGATGATGATGATGATGATGATGATGATGATGATGATGATGATGATGATGATGATGATGATGATGATGATGATGATGATGATGATGATGATGATGATGATGATGATGATGATGATGATGATGATGATGATGATGATGATGATGATGATGATGATGATGATGATGATGATGATGATGATGATGATGATGATGATGATGATGATGATGATGATGATGATGATGATGATGATGATGATGATGATGATGATGATGATGATGATGATGATGATGATGATGATGATGATGATGATGATGATGATGATGATGATGATGATGATGATGATGATGATGATGATGATGATGATGATGATGATGATGATGATGATGATGATGATGATGATGATGATGATGATGATGATGATGATGATGATGATGATGATGATGATGATGATGATGATGATGATGATGATGATGATGATGATGATGATGATGATGATGATGATGATGATGATGATGATGATGATGATGATGATGATGATGATGATGATGATGATGATGATGATGATGATGATGATGATGATGATGATGATGATGATGATGATGATGATGATGATGATGATGATGATGATGATGATGATGATGATGATGATGATGATGATGATGATGATGATGATGATGATGATGATGATGATGATGATGATGATGATGATGATGATGATGATGATGATGATGATGATGATGATGATGATGATGATGATGATGATGATGATGATGATGATGACAGACTAGGTTTACTGTTAGCATCTCAGTCAGCAGGAAATCCAAGCCACACAAACGAAATTTTATCAATCATTGAAGAACTACGAGAAGCAAACATTATTTATTAATTTTGATTAATATAAAAACAAATCAGTTGAATAATGTCTCTCGACGTATTTGGACGTTCTTTTAAAAAAATTGAAAATTCTATTCGTGGGCCTCCTGGAGTTGGCTTTAAATATACAACAGAAGGAAATTTCAATGTTGAAAATAAAAACTTGTGTAATGTTGCAGAAGCTTTAAGTGAAGGTGATGCAACAAACTTGAGTCTTGTGAAAAAAATTGTGAGCACTGAAGTCAATGAAATTTATAAGATATTAGGATCTATGAGATCTGATATACTTAACAATAATATAAAAATAATAAGACTAGAAGATTCTGTAAATAAATATATGCATAATCTAAAAATAAGTATCGAAAGAAATATAGAGTGGTTAACACTTAATAAAGAGTTCCTTACTCAGTTGGATAAACGATTAAGTGCACTTCAATAAAATAAGAAAAGTTTGATTTAAAAATATGAATGAAGAGAAGCAAGCTCTAATTAGAGAATTGCATAAACCTGCTAGAAGAAATTATGCTAGGCGAAAGTTTGATATACGAGCAATCGATGACACTTGGCAAGCCGACCTGGTGGATATGTTAACATATGCAAAGAAAAATAAAAACTACAAATATATATTAACGGTCATTGACAATTTTTCAAAATACGCCTGGGCTGTTCCTGTAAAGAATAAAACTGGTGAAGACATTTCAGCTGCAATGAAGACAGTGCTGGACCAAGGCAGGGTGCCGAAAAACCTACACGTGGATCAGGGAAAAGAATTCTATAATATTAATTTCAAAAATCTCATGAGAGAATATAAAATAAATATGTATTCCACATTTAGTAATCTTAAAGCTTCGATTTGTGAACGTTTTAATCGTACCTTGAAAAATAAAATGTGGATGCAATTTAGTTCGCAAGGTAATTACAAATGGTTAGGTATTTTGCAAGATTTACTTTTCTCGTACAATAACACTAAGCACCAAACCATAAAAATAAAACCAAAAGATGTAAACAAAAATAATGAAAAGAGAATTTTGTTTAACGTTTATAAAACATTTGTTGTAAAATCTTCGAAAAAGAAACCGAAATTTAGAAAAGGAGATGAAGTTAGAATAAGTAAACTAAAACATATGTTTGAGAAAGGTTACACACCTAACTGGACAACAGAAATTTTCACAATTGATCGGGTAAACAATACTAAACCAGTAACATACTTGCTCAGAGATTATCAAAATAGACCTATAGCTGGTAATTTTTATGAAGAAGAAATTGCTATAGATAAAAATCCAGATATTTATTTAATTGAAAAAATATTAAAAAAACATCGTCATAGAATGTATGTTAAATGGTTAGGATTTGATAATTCTCATAATAGTTGGATAAATGAGGATATGTAAAACTTTCTTATTGAAATAAATTGAAGAATTTCTAAAATATATTTATTGTTCAAAAATTATTCTCCTCTAATATAAATATTAAGATATTACATCATCTTTTTTTTCTATTTATATCTAATTAGTATCATCATTTTAACATATGGTATATTTCTGTAGTGTACATTATTTTCTTATAATTTAAACATTAATATAAATACAATAGTAATATATAATTATAAAAATACATTTTAAATATATATTTTACCATAACTGACATGAATATATTAAATGTTTATAATTAATTAATTCCTTTCTTCATTGGATCAATCATCATCATCTACTTCTTTTTTAAATATATATTTTACCATAACTGACATGAATACATTAAATGTTTATAATTAATTTATCATCATCATCATCATCATCTGGACAGAATTTTCTGAAACATATATAACAAATATATATTAAGTAAATTATATTTAAAAAATTAGGAACATAATGAGAAAACTGCAGAAATACTTACTTTCTAATTTTCATGTGATATTTTGCTTGTGAATTTTTGAATGTAAGTTAAAACTTCATTACAAATTGCCTTGGAATGAAAAGTAATAATTTCACAAAAAAGCTTTTCTATATTTACAGGATTTTCACATTCATTATTTAATAATACATTTCCCAATATTTTAAAATTATTTTTCCGAACAAATTTTTCCAAAGCCGTCAGGTGGTGTAATTCAAATCGTTGATATACAATTTCTTCAATTGTTTTAATAATATTCAATTTAATTTGTTGTAAAGGCAAAAATTTTGTTTCCCTTGCACTTTCTTTCACACAGCGATTGAGTTGCTTCAAAGTATTATAAGTTTCAAATTTCAGAGAAAATGCTAATTCTCCTTCAACTGAATTTTTAATTAATACAAAGCGATTATTTAAATAACTGACAAAATTCAGATGAAATGTATCACAGTTGATTTCACGAGGTTCAGATTTATTAGAAAAAAATTATTCCATTTCTAAATAAAACGTGTTGAAAAATTTCCATTCTATAAATTGCTCTTTAATTCGGCACCAATAATTACTTGTTTTGTATATGATGAATTTAAGTTATATGTGGTTGAAAGAAGTAATTGATTAAGAGGAAGATATGCCATTTTTTATTCTGCTTTAGATACAAATTCAAAGTAATTGTATTTTCCACCCAAAAATTTTAATTGTAATTCTCCTTTCTCCGCAGCTTGTTGTAAATGAGTAAATGATTCCGTATCACTTTCAAGAACCTTTACCATCCTTTGTGGTAGAAAGACAACATATTCACTATCAATTTCAGCCACAATTTTTAAACCAAATTTTGTTGTTGTTTGTTTAATATCTGTAATATTATAATATTCATTAAGGATCAATTCACTCAATTTTTTGATTGGTAAAAAACTAGCAGCTCTGTTTAACTTCTTTAATTTTCCTTCCATTTTCCTTAAAATTTTCAACCACAATATAAATTATTTAAAATGGTATTTTTTTACACTGACAACTATTATGTTTAACGCAAACACTCAGTCACAACTTCTCAATACAAATCAACTACCCGAGACTTTATGGAAACTGGAGAGTTAATTCTCACATTTTATACTTCTTTAATTCATTCTCTATCTTTTTTTAGATAATACATTTTTTCCTTTTCTAATTATTATATATATATATATATATATATTTATTCCAAGGGAATGATTCAGACATTAAAAACATATGTTCATTCATCTCTACGTTTATACATAATATAATATAATATGCTGACATGTCTCATATTACACTCCAGATGATTCCTCTCTGAATTGTATGAAACTATTTTTATCATCCATGCAAAAAAACCACTCATAACATTAACAGGTGATGTTTCCTTATTCTGATAATAATAACTGTATAATTATTATTCTATTAAATAATTAAACAATTTATTTAAATATTAAGAAAACAAAATTTAGTTGAAAAATATTTTCTACTTACCGTATAATCGGACATAACAATACAATGTAGTAATAAGAAATTTTTCCTCACTCTTTTATAGTCATACATTTTTCTGATGTAAAAATAAATTAAAATTCATGCAAAAATTATATCTTGAGAGTTAATAATACTAATAATAATAATAATTGTAATAATTAATAATAATAATTGTAATAATTAATAATAATTATTAATAAATAATAATTGATAATAATAATAAGTATTATATGTCTTCTAATTTTATTGTGCTGACATATCTCATATTACACTATAGATGATTCCTCTCTGAAATGTATGTAACTATTTTTATCATCCAAGCAAAAAACCACTCATAACATTAATAGGTGATGTTTTCTTATTCTGATAATATCTGTATAATTATTATTCTATTAAATAATTAAACAATTTATTTAAATATTAAGAAAACCAAATTTATTTGAAAAATATTTTATACTTACCGTATGATCAGGAGATATAGTGAAACTCTGTATGTCAACTTGTACTTCATAAATATACTTATTCGTTTCTCAATTTTGAAAAAAATTTACAAATTTTGGGAGACAAGTTTTTGGGGAATTTTCAGGAAAACTTTTTTTCTTTGTATCTCTTTAGAAGTTTCTCGATTAGAATGGATTAGAACCATTTTTTATTTCAAATGTCGGTAAATGTCGGTGCAGGAATCTGTATCTAGAACCGGCACTGTATATCTACTAACTTTTTTGGCCCAAGCTTTGATACCTTTTTCCAATATCACCAGAGTCGGAAAATGGTAAAAAAAACGATTTTTCCTGTTCTCCAGGTTTACTAAGTTAAGAAATATTTTTGAGGTAAAAAAAATAAAAAATCAAAACAGTAAAAATATGAATTTTTTGGCCAAAGCTTTGCTAGCTTTCTCCTATGTTAACAGAGTTGAAAAATGATAAAAATACGATTTTTCCTCTGCTCAAGGTTTCCTGAATTTAGCTTTACTTTTAAGGTAAAAAAATTGCAAGTTCTTACTAGTGAATAAATGATTTCTTTTAATACCAAGGTTTGCTAGCTTTTTGCTAAACTCCCAGAGTTAAAATATTTTTCTTGCACATATTAATTTGTGACCTTGGCAAACGGACATAAGCCATGGTTTTTTGGTTTCCACTTAAGGTTTAAAAGTACAGCTAAACACAGATTACTTGGTCTATAATACTAAGCGCATATTTTGCTTGACTTCGTCATACTTACGCTTCCACGCGGGAATTCAGTGTTAGTTTTCAAAAATTTTAAATAGAGGATCTTATATGGCGAACAAAAGTTGAAAAATCTTTTTAATTCGCTTAAAAATGATAAAAATATAATTTCTATTTAAAAGCAATGGAGGTTTACCCTTTTGATGTGTGTAACGGTCTTCCACACTACCCTACTACTATCATTATATATGTTGTTGACTATTAGTTAATTTAGTCAATAGTCAATATGAAATTGTTCATTATTAAATAATTAAAAATTATACAATTTTCACAAGATACCATTTTTAATTAGCAACCTCTGAAATTTCTGGTAAACAAATGTTTTAGATCAAGTTTTTTTAATTTAAAAAAATGAGTTCGAATATAGAAACAGCGATTTCAAAAAACTTGGATGAATATGTTAAACTAGTTTTTAAACATTTATTCTGAATGTTGCATCCGCCGTTTTGAATTTTTGAAAACTAACACCGTTTTCGTAATCAGCGATCCGAGTAACAAATTTCAGACGAATCCAAAATGTTTAAAAATTCGAATTTTTTTAAGATTATTCATATATTTTCTTAAACAATAGGAAATTTTAGGCACAATATGATCTACATATTTTTAAGCTCTGTCCTTTCTTAAGAAAACGCACTAAAGTTGAATAAAAAATATTAATTTTATTTGAAGATATTGAGATTTTAGTAGGTGTATATTTTAGTATATGTCTTAGGGGCGTGAAAGGGTTAAAACTAATGCCAGAACAGCTAGCATACTTTCTTCTACTGTTAGAGGCGCTCCTTCAAAAAGTGGACGATCATCTTCTCCTACATTATCATTTTCAAAATTATTTTCAACGGAAGCAATACTATCATCAACAGAATAGATACTATCAGACTCAGAATAAATACTAGCGGCGTCAGAATCAACGTTAGAATGAACACTACTAGCAGAAGATCCAAAGCTACTATCAGGGTCAGTTTCAGAATTACTATTATTTCAATGATTGTAATTAACAATATTTTCTTAATGTTACGGCAGTACGTAACATATAAAATTTAATTTTATATTCTATTTGAAATTAATTTAAATCATTTTGAAATAATCTCAATATACTGGACACCAATTTAAGAATGCGGAACTAAGCATTTTAATGTCGTGCAGGAAAGGAACTCGGGCATAGACCTTAATGAATTTTATTCCATGCTGAAGATACAATTTCAGCTGTAAACATTATTTTCATTTATCGTGATTCTCAGGAAACCAAAGTTAAATGTTTGTTACTTAAGCATAATGATAATATAATTAAAATCTAAGAATACATCGACTAATTAAGGGTTGCAATTTTCATAACCTTCATTGGCTGATTATCTTTCTACTTTAAACATAAATGGTATCTATCGCTTTTAATAATGTCACTGCAAGGGTCGCGACTATTGCAGTACACTAGTAACCTTGCAGCGACATTGCTGATGTCTTCGTGAGTCCTCAGCGAACCGCAATTTGGGAAGGTTGTGGTATCAAAATTAAGCTTCAGGATAATATTCTGAAGCTAATGCACCACTTACAATATTCCGGAATTTTAAACACCGAAGATACTAAACCCCAACCTTCCAGTAACATTGCGCGTTACAATTAATGAGTATGATATGCGTGCATGCCTCATATATATTTTTATATATGCATACTGATGGACCTATAGTTATGATATATTTTATAAACATCAAATTATTCTGCCTATTTAATGAAACTAGTTAAATTCAAAATTGTTAAAGAAAATTAGGAATTATCGAAATTAAAATGATATAAGAATTAAAATAAAATAATTCATATATAATACAAGCAAGAGGCTTCACTCATCGCGGTGAGTGAAGGCTCCCCGCGCATCCCTCGGCATTGTGCGAGAGAGAAAAGGAATTGTATGTGATGGCGAAGCATTCTCTCTTACATACACTGTTCTCGCGGATTATTGCGTTCTCCCTCTGTCGCATGGTTTTTATCTTACTCGTTTAATTGTCGAATGCAAGGTGGATGCTGGCTCGTTCGCACTCGATACAAATAACCATTATTATAGTTATATATTGTGTAGTATAATATTTATATAATATATATACATATATATTTATTGTATTATTACTGTATTATTATTATTATTACTATGATCGGAGACATCTATGTTTCATGCTATAGCACAACTACACCTATGTTTCCTCATACACTATACATATACCTTACCTGCCTACTAGCTATGCCTGCCATTGCTTTACTATAATGTGTTTTTTTAGATCTATATGCAACTGATCAATTCCAGATCAATATTGAGACAATTGATCTCAAAACTGGAATTGTAACAACATTCAAAATACTATAAAATAGAATGGAATTTCCATTTTAGAAATGTCCATTATTCTAAATTATATTAACCTTTTTTTTGAAAGGGTTAATTCTAAAAATTTCTAAAATTAAATAAAGTACAGAATAATTAAAAATAATTTATCTTTTGAATTAACTTTATTATTTTAAAACACAGTGCATTGAACTTATTCCGTTTAAATTGCAAATTCAGCAAAACTGACATGGCAACAGGCCCCACCTACCCCTTCTACCTATAATTTCAAAATTCAAAAACATCAGAATTTCCCATTATTATGTGCCAATAGCATAACTATATAGAGGCGTCTCTAGACAAAAACAAAGCCAGAACTGATCCAGCACCCTCTGAATTTTTTTTTAATTGAAAAAACCAACCCTTAATCGGACAAATTCAAACTTAGAAGATAAAAAATTATATAACAGATTTTTGTTAATAAAGAGAAACTTACAAGTAGTAGAGCTATAGGGATTCCAGACCACTTACCGACCGGAAATCTGCAGGCAGTAGAAATCTGTTTTACCGGCCGAGCATCTTCTTTATCATGTGTTGTAGTTTCCGACGTTGTCGCTAGATGGCGCTGTTGCCCGCGGGAATTTTTTAACCCTCTTGGCCTCCCACCACCCCCTAATTTGCATATGTATTTTTTAAACTTTCACCTGCCACCATCCCCTAATTTGCATATATCTTTTTTAAATATTACCACCCACTTTCCACCCTCTTGGCCTCCCACCACCCCCTAATTTGCATATTTTCTTTTCTATATATAAACATATACGGTCCCAAAAATTTAAAAATCATAATTAGAACCTCGAGGAACAAAGGGTTCGCGAGATACTGCGCGGGATTGTGGGTGGTTGGGAGTGGGTAGTGCACAGTGAATGACTCAAAAGTGAAAGGTGCGCGGCAGATGAACGCGTACGGTCACCGGGCCCGTTGGTAGTTCATGCGTCAAGTGGGGATGGAGTTCAGTGGTAGGATGTTGTGAATGGTTAGGGCTACATGCACCTCAGGCGCTTCCTATGGCAAGGTAAGTCATTCTGTTTCAGCTTCCAGAATAAGCAGCATCAGACCTCTGTCACTCGCAGCAGCAGAATTGAAATAATTAAAAAAAATTTTTTATTTTTTTAATTAAAATTTTATAATTATTTATATTTAAACTTTTAGAATATATTATCTATAACCATCATCAATAGAGGGCGCTACTGAAAGATATCTACCTTACTTTACCACTTTCTTCCCACTTGATTACCAAACCAATGGTAACTCTACTTTACCATAGTGTTACCGACCGGTGTCGTGAGATGGCGCTGTTGCTCGCGGGAATTTTTGAATTGTTAACCCGTTTCAGCATCTAGGCTAACCAAACAGGACCAGGACTCGAATATTTTTTTTCTGTTACAGGATTCTACAGCAATAGAAGAAAAATAGTGAAATCTATTGACTGAAATAGAGGGCGCTAAATGTTAACACAAGTGGGGGGGGTTGATATAAAGTGGGAGGTTGGAAAAAAGTGGGGTTCCAGGGATATAATAGGTAACGCAAACCTGGTAGACTCATTCTGTTTCAGTTTCTAAGCCGACAACATCAGCATCGATACTAGCAGCAGTAGAATCCATACCAATAACATTAGAACTCTAGCAGGATTTATATACAGCTGTGTTCAAATGTCATCAGGACTCTAGTAGTATTCTTATAACAGGGTTCCGATTTTAACGTCAGCAAAAGCAATTTCTACAAGTGAGGAATAAAATAGAGTGGTAGGGAGGGGGGGTATAATGTTGAACATAGTTTAAAAGTCATTTCTTCTGTTACAGATTTCCAAGAAAGGGTTGGGGGTGAGGTCTAAACTCTGACCTACACCTTGAAATTCACTTTGTTGCAGATAGTAGTATCTAAAGAGCAAATTTAACCTGCAAGATACGTTAAGCAAAATTCTTTCACTGTGGAGTATAGTACCATTTTTACCAACAGACTTTTTTATGTAAGTTTCTTAACGTTACCTTTATTTAAATATACATAATAATCATAGTAATAGTAGTAATATTAATAACAGATTTTCCCTTATTCTGTTACAGGTAATTACAATAAGCATCATCAACATTTAAACATCAACTCTACATTAAGTGCTTTTTCATCCTTCCGTTAGAGATTTCTAGGAGCTGAGCATTAACTTTGGACTACATTTTTTTTGTTTTATTTCAGCGACTACTTTTTTTTTGTTTCAGCGTCTGCTTTTTTGTTTTCAGCGTCTACTTTTTCTGTTTCAGTGTTTAGTATTTTTTGTTTATTTTTTTATTGAACAATGTCCCAACGTAGAGTTAATAAACCGTAGGAAAGAGTAGCACCTCCTGATAGCATCAATGAAATTTGTGAAGTCTCACAAATTTTTCTTGATGTTGCCGATGTAGAGTTGAGATTTGTAATGTCCAAATCGAATGATGAGCGAATCATTAGCACATTTGAGTGGTATAATAAGTGTAAATAACATTACGCTCTTTTGAAAAAGTTTTCTAAAAAGTTGAGCATTAAAGGTCCTCAAAATGGAAGAATTTTAAATTTATTAAGAAAAATTAATTATTATCAATGCAATGTCACTTTGATTCGCTAATGAAACGCGGTGCAGGAATCGATCACACTAATGAAAAAATTAAATGGGTTGTAACTGATAGAGCTTTCAATTGTAGATTGCAATCTGGAAGTATAATAAATATATTTCATAAAGATATTAATGAATTCTTAGATGATGCATTCAGTATTTTTAAAAATCAGGTTGAAACTTGCTTAAACAGGTTAGGTTCGATAAAAGCTTATACAGTATTCGTTGCTATTACGGCTTTGTGAAGAATTTTAGGACAATGAATCAAATTGGCAACTTGATTCTATTCAAAGGTTAGATGTAAATTTTAATAAATATAATCCCATGCATGCTAGTTCTTTCATTGAACTGCCACCTAAAATCAAAGAAAAGAATGCTTGCATTAATGTTCAAAATTTTAATGATAATGAATGCTTTAAGTGGTCAATTTTATCAGCATTATATCCAGCATCTTTACATGCAAATAGGGTTGAAAAATATAAGAAATTTGAACATATCTTAAACTTTACCGGGATCACATTTCCTGTAACATTTAAGGATATTGCAAAATTTGAATTTCACAATGAAATTTCAGTCAACGTTAATGGTCTTCAAAATTATAAAAAGAATTTTAGTGTAGTACCACTACATTGATGAAAGTTTCAAAATGAATGAAGATGTTGATATAGACATCCAATCACATAATTATCACTTTGTTTGGATTAAAAATTTATCACGACTTGTAAGCAGTCAATTATCAAAACATAAGTGCATGAAGTATATTTGCGATCGTTGTTTGCATTATTTTCATAATAGAGATAAGCTTATTGCTCACACAGAAGATTGTGTTAAAGTAAATAATACAAAAATTATTTTACAAAAATTTAGACAAAATATTGTTCAATTTAAGAATTTTTCCAATAAGGAGCGTGCTTCATTTATCATATATGCAGACTGCGACAGCTTATTGCTTCCTGTGACAGATTCTTCATCCATGGGGGATAATACAGAGGTTTTTCAAAACCATAAACTTCTAGGCATTGGCTACTATTTAAAGTGTTATGATGACACCTGTATTTATAACTAACTTTCCGATGGAAGTCTTAAATACAGCTCAAAAAGCAGTTTTCAAAAGTACTAATGTTTGCCACATCTGTAAAAAGATTATTGCGCATGGTGCTGCTAAGGTTAGAGATCATTGCCATATAACGGGTAAGTATAGAGGAGTCGCTCACCAAAATTGTAATCTACAATATCAGAATTCAAAAACTATTCCTGTAGTTTTTCATAACTTGAGTGGTTATGATGCTCATTTCATTATAAAAGCTATCGCAACTGAGTTTGAGGGTAAAGTTAGTCTCCTTCCAATTAATAAAGAAAAATATATAAGTTTTACCAAACACGTTGCAGCAAGTGATATCAAATTTAAATTCATTGATTCATTCAGATTTATGGCATCATCTTTGGATAAATTAGCGTCATATCTTACAAGTTATACTATTGTAAATTCAGAATTTCAAGCCTATGATATTGATAAAATTCAGTTACTAACCAGTAAAGGAGTTTTTCCATATGAGTACTTGGATTGAAGATCAAAACTTGATGAGGTACAACTACTGCCAATAGAGAAATTTTACAGTACCTTAAATGATTCAAATATAAGTAATGAAGATTATTTACATGCACAAGAGGTTTGATCTACATTTAATTCTAAAAATATCTGTGATTATGTATATTTGTACATGAAAACAGACATTTTACTACTCTCAGATGTTTTTGAAAATTTTAGAGACCAATGTCTTGATGCATATGGTTTAGATCCAGCTCACTATTATACAACTCCTGGATTGAACTGGGTTGCTATGTTAAAGTATACAAATGTTTAGCTGGAACTTCTTACAGATATTGACATGATCATGTTTATTCAACGTGGTATTAGAGGTGGTGTTAGCCAATGTTCAAATAGATATGCTCATGCTAATAATCATTATATGTAAAATTATAATGAAAAAGAAGAATCATCTTACATTGTATACTTCGATGCTAATAACCTTTATGGTTGGGCTATGGTACAAGCACTTCCCTACGGTGGTTTTGAGTGGGTAAAAAATGTAGATAATAAATTTAACTTTAATATCCCCGATGATTCACCTTTTGGTTATATATTAAAAGTAGATTTAGATTACCTTCAAGAATTTTTAACAGTCATAGTGACTTACAATTTTGTCCGGAACATTCAAAGCCACCTGGATCAAAACAATCGAAGCTATTAACTACCCTCTTACCGAAACAAAAGTATATAATCCATTATCGTGCACTTAAACAAGCATTAGCACATGGTATTAAACTTAATCATATACATCGAATTTTAAAATTCAAGAAGTCTACTTGGTTGAAAAGTTATATTGATTTTAATACTATGATGCGAACAAATGCTAAAAATGATTTTGAAAGAAATTTATTCAAACTTATGAATAATGCAGTTTATGGTAAGACTATGGAGAATGTACGAAAGCATGTAGATGTCAAGCTTGTGACAAAGTGGGAGGGTAGGTACGGTGCGGAGGCTCTTATATCGAAACCTAATTTTCATTCAAGAGCTATCTTTAATGAAAACTTGATTTCTGTTGAATTAACAAAAACGGAAGTGTTTATGAATAAGCCAATCTATATTGGACTTAGCGTCTTGATATATCAAAGACGCTAATGTATGATTTCCAATAAAATTATATGCAAATCAAATATGGTGATAATTGTAAATTACAATACACTGCCTTATTTATAAAATTAAATGTGTAGATATCTACTCTGATATGAAGGTAGATATTTGCAAATTTGATACATCTGATTACACAGCTAATAATGTATATGGCATTCCGCAAGCTAACAGAAAAGTCTTGGGTCTCATGAAAGATGAGTGTAGTGGAAAAATTGTAACAGAATTTGTTGGATTGCGGAGTAAAATGTACAGTCTTCGCGTTGAAGGTCAAGATTTTATAAAAAAAAGCTAAAGGTATCAAGACGGCAGTTGTAAAAAAAACTATTACTTTCGATGACTACATTTTCTGCCTTAAAAACATACAAATTCAATCTAGAACACAGTATTCCATAAGATCAAAACTACACAATGTACACACATTAAAACAAACTAAAACAGCTTTAAGTCCATTTAACGATAAAAGATACTTATTAAAAAATAGTACAAACACTCTCGCTTGGGGACATTGTAATATTACAAATGTTGATATTGATGATGATGTGGAAATGTTACAAGTCTGATATATATTTCTTATTTAATGTATATTTCTTATTTATATTTACACTACCGTCCGAAATTGTGCGAACTCTGCTTTTTCAACAACTATAAAACTGTTCAAATCTTCAAAAATATTAAAACTAAAATTTTTTCCTCTTTATTTTATTAAAGTTAATAAAATTCTGAAAGAAATGACACCTTGACAAAGAGAATATGTAAATTTTTCAATTAGATATCTAAGAAAACCCAATTTTCAATGTTTTTACTATTTTTTTTATTTCTCTGGCAAAAATTAATATTTTTAAACGTTCTTAGGCTCATTGAAATCGTATTTTGTTATGCAATTCAAATTATATAAAACAATTCATGTACACATTCCTCCCTAGCGTATGCAAACCGTGAAAGTTGGCTCATAAAATGTCAAAAAATTGTGATTAATATTTATATGACAAAAAATGATCAGTAAAATGTATAAATCTTAAATTTACTTACATAAATCAGAGAAGTTTAGAATGATATATTTACTTGATTTTTAAACATTATATTTTATTGTAGAATTGAATTTAAATTTTTTGACATTTTATGAGCCAACTTTCACGGTTTGCATACGCTAGGGAAGAATGTGTACATGAATTGTTTTATATAATTTGAATTGCATAACAAAATACGATTTCAATGAGCCGAATAACGTTTAAAAATATTAATTTTTGCCAGAGAAATAAAAAAAATAGTAAAAACATTGAAAATTGGGTTTTTCTTAGATATCTAATTGAAAAATTTACATATTCTCTTTGTCAAGGTGTCATTTCTTTCAGAATTTTATTAGCTTTAATAAAATAAAGAGGAAAAAATTTTAGTTTTAATATTCTTGAAGATTTGAACAGTTTTATAGTTGTTGAAAAAGCAGAGTTCGTACAATTTCGGACGGTAGTGTATTGTTTATATTCCTTATTTATTTATATTTATTGTACATATTGAAAAAAGAGTTGTAACGAAAGGAGAAGTGCAATTAAATTATTAATAAATGAAAAATTGTTATTAATTTTATGTCTACTTTATTTAATAAAACGTTCATATACATTATTACAATCGATGACATAGCTCTATAAATAATAAATAAATTCTTAGAAGATTTTTCTAACATTCTTTTAACTTTTCGAAAAGTTAACTTTAACTTTTCTAAAAGTTAACTTTAACTTTTCAAATATTTACATGCATTTTATATATAACTTTTCTAAAAGTTACCTTTAACTTTTCAAATAGTTAACTTTAACTTTTCAAATAGTTAACTTTAACTTTTTAAATAGTTAACTTTAACTTTTTAAATTTTACATTTTTAATTTACATATTTATCCAACTATTGTGAGAATTATCAAATCCAAGCCAGTTTACATAATACATAATATTTTTTAATGTACTTTCAATAATTGAAGCTTTTAAATTACTATAAGTTGAATACAGTTTAATTTTATATGATTTCATTAAACTTTCAAATACAGAATTATAAAATTATTTCCCTTTATCAGTATGCAAGTTTTTAGGAACACGTCCATTCACAAGTATAAATTCCATAGCTTCAGAAACATCTTTTCCACTTTTACTTTTTACAGGAATAGCCCATGCATACTTAGAAAATATATCTATAACTGTAAGCATATATTTAAAACCTTTATTAAATTTTGAATAAGGTATCATTTCAACTAAATCTGCTTGCCAGGTTTCATCAATTCCACGCATTTCTACTTTTCAACGTGGATAATTTCTCCTAGCTTGCCTATGTAACTCTGTCACAACTGTTAACTTTTTATCATCCATGTTCAAGGATTTATAATAAAATGATCTGAATAGAACAATATTCAATATAATAATGATCTTGATTTTACAAGTTCACTCTTAATATATAATTTGAGCTTCCCGTAATTCTTCAATTATTCACATAATTTCATTGTTATGACTTGAATTGCCAGCCTGTTGTGATGCGACAAGTAAGCGTAGACGATTAACAATCTCGTTTGGATCATCCCAATAGACATAGTCTGGATATGATTCTTTCTTCACCGTCATAAATTGCGGTAATTGAGTTTTTCTCTTCAAATAAGAATCTCTAGATTTGAGCAAAAGTTTTGCAATAACATTAGTATATTTAAAAGTCTTATTACTACGAATAGGTTTATTTGGGCTATAGTTCTTTCTATATGCATTCGTACTACGCAGGATTTCTTTATAGTTTACGAAATCATTAGCATTTGTTAACTTCTGATCAGGTTTTTGACGGAATATGAGTTCCAATAATCCATCCGTTTTAGATTATTTTTTCTTCCCAACTAGGTTAATGTAAGAACCTTCAAAATTAATCCACAAAAAGGTGCTCGAATACTATTTGAAAATAAACTTCCATGTCGTTTAACCCCATTATCTTTACTTTTAATGAGGTTATCCACATTTGCAATCGGGAGTTGTACAGCTTGTACCTTGAACTGCATCTTAGAATTGACTGATGAAAAAACTATAAATACCCCACTTATATAGTCGCCCTCCATCAGTTGGTTATAGACCATTGTCGAGTGAGGAATGATTACTCACGATAAAGTGAAGAAAAATTCTTGCAGTGGTCAAGGATTTCTCAATACTTTAATTAACAAATTACCATTCGAGTGTCACATTCCTGGTTATGAATATTGTGGACCTGGAACAAAGTTGGCAAAACGTCTTGCACGAGGGGATCCTGGTATAAATCTCTTGGATACTGCTTGTAAGGAGCATGATATAGCCTCCCAGTAAAAAATAAAAGATACAAGAACGGCGGATTGCGGTTACAAGCTCCAATAGCTGGTAAACGAATCCATGAGAATCTCGGATACAAGCACTTTTCGGTATCCGAAATGATCATAAGCTTGTAAACGCACTGAAATGGACGACTTTTGTAGGTCTTTTAATCAAGAAAAAACAATTAAATGAATGCAGAAACGATGGAAAATTAAATTAGAAGCAAAAATAAATAATTATTTTTTAAAGAAACGTACATTTAAACAAAAAACAATTATTCTTACTAATTCTAACCTCTGCATTAAAAACATTGTAAAAACAGTGTTTTGTTGGTAATTTTACCTTACCGATATTGGATATTAATTTAACGTGGGTTTTTCGATTTTCCAATTTCATAAGCAATTCATAATAATCAAAATATTATTAAACATAAAACGGTGCTCATTTTTAATTTCCTTTCCTCCTTTTAATTAAATCATTTTAAATTGCATTAAAATAGAAAATTCGAAAAAAAAACCTCGTTAAATTAATATTCAACGTTGGTAAGGTAGAAAACCATATTTTCCGAATAGCAACATAAAATTACCAACAAAACACTGATTTTACAATGTTTTTAATGCAGAGGTTAGAATTAATAAGAATAATTGTTTTTTGTTTAAATGTACGTTTTTTTAAAAAATAATTATTTATTTTTGCTTCTAATTTAATTTTCCATCGTTTCTGCATCCATTTAATTGTTTTTTCTTGATTAAAAGACCTACAAAAGTCGTCCGTTTCAGTGCGTTTACAAGCTTATGATCATTTCGGATACCGAAAAGTGCTTGTATCCGAGATTCTCATGGATTCGTTTACCAGCTATTGAGCTTGTAACCGCAATCCGACGTTCTTGTATCTTTTATTTTTTACTGGGCTATTCAAAAGATAAAGACGTGGCTGCAAGAAATACTGCAGACAAAATACTAGCTGAAAAGGCGTGGAAACGAGTAATTTCCAAGGACGCTAAAATTAGTGAAAAAGCAGCTGCATTAGCTGTAACTAATATAATGAAAGCTAAATCTAAATTTGGGATCGGTTTAAAAATTAATAATAATATTAAGAAAAAGATTGTGAAGAAGAAGAAGAAGAAGAAGTCGAAGAAGAAGAATACAATTTCCAAGAAAAATAAACGCATGACATTAAGGAAGATTATTCATGCTGCTAAAAATAATATGAAAAATAATCATAACGCAACGGACACTATTAAAACAGCAATGATTGGTGCACAAAATGCAGTTAAAAATCTTGGTAGTAAATGTAAAATTTCATCACCTCGAATTATTCCTGTACCTTAGTGGTGGAGTCAGTGGTATTTTAAAAGCAGTAAATGATGCCAATGCTGATAAAAAACAACTTTCAGAAGCTCATCGACATAATGAAAAAATGGAGGCCATTGCTATAGGAAAGGGTATATATTTGAAACCCTATCGTAAAGGACTTGGTCTTTATATTAAACCACATCAAGGAAATGGATTGAAATATACAAAGAGTGTTCAAAAAAACTAATATTGAAGCTACCTCACCGCGCACTAACCGACTATGATTTACTTAAATATGCTAAACTTATGAAAATACCTAAATTTCGTGGAGTTTTTATGAGAAATGAATTACCTATTACAGGACCTTATAAATTTGAATCAGCCATAATTATTCTTGATAATAAAGAAGATCCTGAAACACATTGGGTAGCATATAAAAAGATAAACAATGAAACTGAATATTTTGATAGTTTTGGAAATCATTCACCACCATTAGATCTCATTGTTTATCTAGGTGTTATAATTTTTCCCTACTGTTCCACCAGGATATAAGATTGTAGAAGTTCCAGCACACATCATTTACCTTCCAGTCGCCGTAAGGACAATACATAACATTCAGCTACGTATAGTAGATCAGAACGGTATTTTGGTTAATTTTAGAGGAGAGACAATAACAATCCGTTTACACATTAAATCAATGTAATGGGTATTGTTTATAATCGAAAAGTTGGAAGTAGTTATAAAACTCAAACACCATGTCCATCGAAGATCAGTTTGAAAACAGCTCGCAAGGTGTTAACACCTCAGAGTCGACAATTCCTGAAGCAGCTAGGTCTACGAGTCAGAAATCAAAACTAAGGAAGAGAAAGAAGAGAAGAAAAGAAAATTTTTTCTGGTTTATTTTGTGTCGCTGTTATAAGAAAAATGGAGGAGATTCTCAGCATTCCAGCATCAGTGAATTTTGATGAATCCAAAGCTAATTATGAAATTCTCAGTCATCAACCATATGCATCCTCATTGTTTAACAATAGTGATGAAATTCGCATTATTGTACAAAATCAAGATTTATCTATTTTACCAAGCAATAGTGTATTACATATTTTTGGAAGGTTGACTAATGCTGATGGAACTGTTGCCACACAAAATATTCATTTCACCAACAATGCGATAGCCTATTTGTTTGATGAAATTCGTTATGAATTGAATGGTATTGAGATTGACCGTTGCAAGTATGTTGGACATACAACTACTATGAAAAACTTGGTTTCCTTAACACCACCTTAACTTAACCGCGCTGAAAATGCAGGAGTTTTCAATATGGAATTGAATACAAGAATGCCATTACAAGATAGATATTTTGATGTATCAATGCCACTTGGTATTATTTTTGGTTTTGCTGAAGATTATAAAAAAATTGTTATGAATGCTAAACATAAACTGATTTTAATAAGAGCACGTAGTGATTTAAATTCTATTATTCAAACGGGCGAAGGTGCAGATAAACAGTTCAAAGTACAAATTAATAAGTGGAATGGTTAGTGCCATATGTTTTACCATCTGATAATAATAAAATCAAATTATTGAAATTTATAGAGAAAGATCCACTAATTTCAATGAGTTTTCGATCGTGGGAAATGTTTGAATATCCTTTAATTCCGTCAAGTACAAGAGTCATGTGGCAAATAAAATCGTCAACACAATTAGAGAAGCCTCGATATGTAATTGTTGGATTCCAAACAGGAAGAAAAGATAAACGTAAAAAGTCTGCCCGTTATTTTGATCACTGCGACATTACAAATGTAAAACTCTTTTTGAACTCACAATCAAATCCTTATGGAAATTTAAATTTTAATCAAAATCAATATTCTATCCAGGATGGAGTTCATCGTAGACGTTCAAGGCTTCAAGAAACCCTGCAACGATTTCATTTTCAAAGAGTTGGTTATACTTCCTCTTGAAGCTGATGCTCAACCTCGAGTTTACCTCTTTGAACCTCCATGTCCTTGGAATTCACTACCTGAACGTTATAAAAGTGAAAATCTCTGGCTAACAAACAATTATCATGGAATCAACTGGATCTCTGGAGATGTATCTTATGACGAACTGCGTACTATTATACAAGAAACATTACGAGGTGCAAAAACTATCTACACGAAAGGTGTTGAAAAAAAGCAGTGGTTAGAAAAATATTTGTTAAATGTTCAAAATTTAGAAGATATAGACTGTCCAGAGATTAAAAATTTTAAAAATGAATCATTGTTAACTACATGTACGCATCATAATACTCAAACTAATCATTGTGCTGTAAACATTGTTATGATTCTTCGAAATTGGTTTCTGAATGTATAGAATGAATTGAGAAATTTATCAGACGGCGTCGATGAAGTGGATTGTACTTATACTACTACTTTAAAATCTTTTTATAAAAATTCTGAATCTTATGTATAATAAATTTTAAATACTTTATCTGAATAAATTAATTAATTAATTTTTAAAAATTAAAAAAACGTCTATTTATTACTTGAATCTATACCCTTAGTATTAAGACTAAATAATGAAGGAAAATAAGAAAAGAGACAATTTTTATGTAAATTTATACGTTTATTTTTCTCACATTTTGAATATTTACAATTTTATATTACAATTATTTTTTCTTTTTATAGTCTAATAATTTTTTATATTATTTATATTCAAATTCGATTACATTAAACTTTCCACAGATATATTTTAATTGTAATTCTTGAGATTGCGCGGCTTCTTTAATCGATGTAAATGATGCAGGTTGAGCTTCGAACCGCTTCGCGAACCTTGCTGGGAGGAAAGTTGTAAATTTTGCATCTAGTTCTGCTACAATCCTACCTCCGAATTTAGTTTGTACCCTCCTTGTTTTATTTACAGTATATAAAACATTTGGAGTCAACTCAGCAAGCGGTTTTGTTGGCAGGAAACTTTCCATGTGACCAATAGCGTTGAGTTTTTGTAAATCCATGATTTATTTTTATATCTGTAAGCAGAAGTAAATGGAAAATTTTAATATAAAAATCAAAATTAAGCTGTGAGGGGAGTGGGTTAAAAAAAAGGATTTAAAGTAGAATATATATTCCTTATAGAAGATGGAGTAGTGATGCTAATGCTGTGGCTGCTGTTGATGTTGTTGCTTCAGTATATCTGTAACAGTTATGCGATCTCTAGGCTTGTACTCCGCATTATATCCCATCAACCTTACTCTTCTTTTTCTCCTACTTAAAAAAAGAAACTGCGCACGCAACTCACCAAATATACTATGTATCCCTACTCTATTATAATAATGCGCACGCAAGATGATTAAAAATAGAGAGAGGGGGAGTGCGCTTGCAGCTCAACATATACTCTAAACCCCACTCTGGTTGTCAAGAGAATGGAAAGTGGGAGGGTAGGTAAAAAGAAATGAGCAGATGAGTGGGTGGTAGCGGGTGACCAAGTGGGAGAAAAGTGAGTAGAATTTTCAAAAAATGCATACGCAAACGAGTTTAAAAATTTAAAAACTCCCGCGAGTAACAGCGCCATCTTGCGACAACAGTCGGTAACAGCGATCTATGGTAAAGTAGAGTCACCATTGAAAAATAGGGACTTACCATGAAAAAAAGAAATTTTAAAAAGTGGCGTCCTCTTTTGAAAAATAACATTCGTATATGTTAAAATAGTTACATACCATGGAAAATACAATTGGTATGCAAATTAGTGGGTGGAATGTGGGAGGGAAGCTTAAAAAGATATAAGTGGGTGACCAAGTGGGAGGAATGTGGGTGGGATTCTCTATTTTAATGCTACTGCTGCGAGCGTTGAAGGTCTGATGCTGCTGATTCTGGAAGCTGGAACAGAATGACTTTCCTTGCCACGGGAATCGCCTGAGGTACATGTAGGCCCCACCATTCACAACATCCCACCACTGAACTCCATCCCCACTTGACGCATGGACTACCAACGGGCCCGGTGACCGTACGCGCTCATCTGCCGCGCACCTTTCACTTTTGAGTCATCCACTGTGCGCCACTCACAGTCCCGCGCGGTATCTCGCGAACCCTTTGTTCCTCGAGGTTCTAATTATGATTTTTGAATTTTTGGGACCGTATATGTTTATACATAGGGAAGACATATGCAAATTAGGGTGTGGTGGGAGGCCAAGAGGGTGGAAAGTGGGTGGTAATATTTAAAAAAGATATATCCAAATTAGGGTGTGGTGGGAGATGGCCAAAAGGGTGAATGTTTAAAAAATACAAATGCAAATTAGAAGGTGGCCAAAAGGGTGAAAGTTTAAAAAATACAAATGCAAATTATGGGGTGATGGGAGGCCAAGAGGGTTAAAAAACATTCAAAAATTCCCGCGGGCAACAGCGCCATCTAGCGACAACGTCGGAAACTGCAACACATGATAAAGAAGATGCTCCGCCGGTAAAACAGATTTCTACTGCCTGCAAATTTTCGGTCGGTAAGTGGTCTGGAATCCCCATAGCTCTACTACTCTTACACCTACGTATTTTGGCTTTACTAACTCAAAAACAAAGCCAGAACTGATCCAGCACCCTCTGATTTTTTTAAATTGTAAAAAACCAACTTTAATCGGACAAACTCAAACTTAGGAGATGAAAAAATTAAATAATAAATGTTTTTTTAAAAACAAAACTTTACACCTACGTACTTTTGCTCCACTAACACAAACACAAAGCCAGAACTAATCCAGCACCTTCTGAATTTTTTTGAATAAGAAAAACCACCCTTAATCAGACAAATTCAAACTTAGGTATATTACAAAAGTAGCAATCTTTTTAGCACGATGGTTCATATAATACATAGGTGTAATTACACCAATCTTTTTATTAAAAAATTTGTTATTTAATTTTTCTATTTCCTAAGTTTGAATTTGTCCGATAAAGGGTGGTTTTTTCGATTTAAAAAAAATTCACAGCGTGCTGGATCAGTTCTGGATTTGTTTTTGTGTTAATGGAGCAAAAATAAGGTAATGTGTAGGTTCTCTTTATTAAAAAAATCGGTTATTTAATTTTTTATCTTCTAAGTTTGAATTTGTCCGGTTAAGGTTGGTTTTTTTCGATTCAAAAAAATCAGAGGGTGATGGAACAATTCTGGCTTTATATTCGTTTTCAGCGGGTTAAAATACTATAGAAATGGTATGTCTAGTTCAAGAAACAGACAACTTTTTTTGTGTGCTACATGATACAACTTGCTACATGATTAAAGCTGCTGAAAAAGCTTTAAACCGAAGTTAAAATTTTTTTTAAGATATGAAAAAAATTGACACTAATTTTCTCACTAAATGAATCGGAATATGGGAGGACTATCTTACACATATCACAAAACCACTATTTCTACAACTCCCCACATACCCCTTCTTACCTTTCCTCCATTTTCACTAGTCAATTCAACTACACCATTTCTTTACATCATTTTCCGACGCCATCTTAGACCCAAAATTTCCACCACGCCTACGACCAATCACGAATGTGAACTATAATTTGAGCCAATTAAAACATTGAACTATATATCATGACACACTTAGTCCCACCCTTAGCCACGCCTCAATATAATTTGTAAACCATTGCTGACCCACTCTACTTTCCGGTCGGAGTTTTCAATAAGAATTCCGGCGGTAATTCCCCGGGAGCATGCACTTTCCTGGGAATCTTTCCACGTGGGTATTGAAAAGTTAAACAAATAGTGATTATATTTTATTGGTCCTAGAATTCCATTAATGGATTTCTGTTATTGTGTTAGAAAAAATACTAATTTTATTTATGTATTATTATGATTAATATTATTAATAAGAATAATGTTTTATTGTTTTAGATGCCTGTTGGAACTAAAAGACAGATTTGTTGGTGAACTAATTGAAAAATATGGACAGAATGCTACCTATAATTTGAAAAAATTAGTCAAATAATAGAAAGTGGGTTGTCTAAGTAACAAAAATTATATAAATAATGTAAAAACCTGAAACAACAAATAAAAGTTTATTATCTCTCTTATACGTATCTGAAATACCGAAAGCTCTATAGCGCGCGTGTTTCGTATAATTTGTAATTCATATTACTATAAATCACTATAATAATTTATCATTCCATTATGCCACACAATAATTATGTTACTGCTGAATATGTCAGAACAATGTCTGCTGTAGTCATTTTATTATTTTGCTTTATGTTCACTAATAAATGAACATGAGGCAATCCTCGTTTTTGATATTTAACAATGTAGACATATATACGTACTTCGCAAAATAATTTTTCCTTTACAATGACATTAATAAGTTCATTTTTCTTTATCGTAAAAAGTCTGGAAACAAGATACCTCTAGTTCTCTGTATAAAAGTATTTTACTTCCTTAGTTATAAAGGAATTGAATAATTTATAAAACATGTGTTCATAGTAATTTTTTACGAAAATTTTGTTTGTTTATTGTATTTTAGGGAGTTTTATTTCAAAAAATTAGAATTAATAACTAATACATTATGAAATATTATAAAAATTCACTTCACTAACTAATTTGCCTTTCTTGAGAATTATAACTATCACGAATCTCAAAATATCCCTATATTTCACCCCTTTAAGAGGGCACTTGCAGTTGTAGCGCCAAAAAATATACCTTTTTTATGAATTTTTTTTCATATACCATTAAATTTTTTCAAAATATCGATTTATTATTTAAAAGTACATATATTAAACTTGAATTTAAAAAAAAGAAAAGTTAAAAATATTAAATAATTTTAAAGTTATCTCTAGTTAAAGTGACGCACAGTGGGGGAAAAGGCTCTTTTTTAGTTCAAAAAAATCTACAGTCTTCAAATCTTGACCAATTTTCAAATTTAAAGTTTTAAACGAAAGGTTACAAAATTCTCTACAAGACTGTGGTCGCAGTTTCTTTTTAAATAATTATTGTTATTGTTTTGTTTTGCAATACAGTGAAAAATATAGAAATTAAAAAGAAATTCTTATTTCGTATAAATGATTGATAAGTGATCAAAAATGCTTCGAATCATAAAAGAGACTCTTAGCAATAAAAAAATAGATTGTAATGTTTTCAATAATTATAAAACAGTAGTAGGGCTGTACCAGTTCTAAAACACAGGTAATGCAGGTATCTACCTTTCTGACATATGGTAACTCTACTTTACCCTGGCGGATGTTACCGACCGATGTTGCGAGATGGTGCTGTTGCTCGCGGGAATTTTTGAATTGTAACCCTTTTGTCTAGGTTGGTGTTACAGACCGTTGTCGCGAGATAGCGCTGTTGCTCGCGGGAATTTTTGAATTTTAATCCTTTTGACGAGGTTGGTGTTACCGACCGTTGTCGTGAGATGGGGCTGTTGCTCGCGGGAATTTTTGAAATTTTTAACCCGTTTGGTCACCTCTCTTACCACCCACTTTCCACCCTCTTGGTCACCCACAACCCCCCTTATTTGCATATGATTTTTTTAAAATTTAACCCTTTTGGTCGCCTACCCACCCTCATAATTTACATATATGTCTTCTCTATGTATAAACATATACGGTCCCAAAAATTCAAAAATCATAATTAGAACCTCGAGGAACAAAGGGTTCGCGAGATACCGCGCGAAACTGTGGGTGGCGCACAGTGGATGACTCAAAAGTGAAAGGTGTGGGCCACATTTGCGTGTACGGTCACAGGGACCTGTTGGTAGTTCATGCGTCAAGTGGGGATGGAGTTCAGTGGTGGGATGTTGTGTATGGTGGGGACTACATGTACCTCAGGCGATTCCCGTGGCAAGGAAAGTCATTCTGTTCCAGCTTCCAGAATCAGCAGCATCAGACCTCTGGCACTAATTGTATATCTACAGCAATCCTTTTCAGAGGTCTCATTCCAGTACAAAACTTTGTTGAAGAAGCAGTACCAAGAGCATCAGCGTGAGTTAATCTTAGTCTTATATAATTATATCAAATTAATCATAATCCTTTTTTCTGTTTTAGATTCAAGAATATCAAGTCAATCTTCCTACAAGAGACAAACATTCATTTGCATTGCCAAATTTTATAACAGCATTGTAAATTTACTCAAATTATATATCTTTGCATACATTTCTCTTAATATTCACCAATTTGATTATAATTCTATTTCTGTTTCAGATATACTAAAAGTAGAAGAGTGAAGCTTCACAACGGTAGGGAGTCAAAAGTGCCAAAATAAAAGTGCCAATGCCAAATTTCCAAAATTATTCTTTTTCCAATGGACATTTTTTCCAAAAATTCTTTTTTCCAGTGGACATTTGTTCCAAAAGTTCTTTTTTCCAGTGGACAATTTTTCCAAACGTTCTTTTTTTCAAAAAAAATAAAAAATGATAGTCATTTTTAAGAATGCAACTTCACGTTGTGTGCAGCTTCATGTGTTGTTATTAAATTGTCAGTTTGTTAAATAGTTTCTTAAATTCTCGGTTCATTAAATTAAATTGTCAGTTTGTTTAATAGTTTCTTAAATTTTCGGTTCATTAAATTAAATTGTCAGTTTTAAATTAAATTTTCTGTGAAAAATGGCAGAGTTATTACACGTTGGAAAAAAAACTTATTTACATTGTGACGGCTATTTATATTACAAACACTCCGATGGAAAAGCCTTCGTTAAATATTGGAGATGTCAGAATACATCTGAATGTGGACCTCGAGCTATAACAGTTACTGTTGGGGACACTGTAACAATACGGAAAGGGTGTAAACCTGAGGACCACACTCATGCTCCGAATCGCGAAAAAGTTACTTCCTTGAGGGTTATTGCCGATGTCAAAAATGATGCCACTGAACATCCGGAAATACCACCGGCTCAAGTTTTGCGATCTCGTTTACATGAGGTGCTGACAGCAGTTTTGGCAGAACTGCCAGATCGCCAAAATATAAGGAAATGCGTGCAGAAGGTTGGCATAATCGCTTCCGTGTAGTAACAGGGCGAGATCATTCGAGTTTGTACGCATTTTTTCGTGAACTGCAGAAGGAACAAGGAGACACAGACACAATGTTAAGACAGCTTTCGATTGGACAAAGAATTAAAAAATCCCGGGATAAAAAGGCAGATGATGGAAGACCGAATTTTTAATATCGTCAACAGTTATGAAACTTTTCTTCAAGAAGATAACATTTTAGGATACTTGAAAGCTATCGGCTATCATTTACACTTTTAATCACAATTTTTTAAGAACTTTGGAAATTTTTTTTAATTTTGGAAATTTTTTACTTTGGCAATTTTTTACTTTGGAAATTTGTGTCCTTTGGAAATTTTGTATTTTGGAAAAAATATACTTTGGAACTTTTAAGTTTTGGATATTTTTCTTGGCAATTTTGGATTGGCAATTTTTGTTTGGCATTTTTGTACCCCAATCCTTCACAACATCATCTTCGGGAGACATCTTTAAAAAGGGTTTGTCATCTAGCACTACCCCCACACCTCACCCCTTCATCACCACTACTTCCTTTCCAACTTGTTCCAAATTCTTTTGATAGGTTTTTCAGATTTTTTTAGGTTATTTTCAGCATTTTTTAGCGTTCTTTTCAGTATTATTTTCAGCGTTCTTTTCAGATTTTTTCAGCTTTTTCCTCATTTAATCCTTTTCAGAATTTAAAAAAAATGGCTAACCGTAAAAATATCGAAACATCTAAACCATACACCTCTATTGATAGTTTCAATGAGATTTGTGAAGCCTCAGACAATTTCATTGATGCTGCCAATATAGAGTTATGCTCTAGAAAATCCGGTGACGATCGACTCATTAGTGCGTTTCAGTGGCATCAAAAGTCTAGACAAAATTATGCAATTTTAATTAAATTTTTTTTAAAATACAGCTTCTCAGTTCCTCAAAAACATAGGATCTTAACGTTATTACATCATATAAATTACTTGAAATGCCACTTTGATTCGCTAGTGAAGAACGGTGCAGGACTTAATCAAACAAATCAAAAAATTAAATGGGCTCTAACTGATTCGGCTTCAAATAATCGATTACAAACCGGTACAGTCATTAATTTAAGTCACTTAGATGTTAATGAATTTTTAGATGATGCCTTTGTTCCTTTTGAAAATCACATTAAAACTTGCTTAGACACGTTCGGTCCGTTGAAAGTATATACAGTATTCAATGCAAAATATAAAAAACTTTTACCTGACGGCACTACAGAATTCGATATAAAATATTTCATTAATAAGTCAGAGTCAATTTTCCCTTCAACTGAGTTACGCGATTGGTATAATGATTATGTACAGCAGAAAACCATTAACGAAATTGAAGATTTTCAAGATAAAGAATCAAATTGGCAACTCTATTCAATCCATAGATTAGATGTCAATATTAACAAATACAATCCTTTGCGTGTTGGTTCTTTTATTGATCTACCGCTATCTATTAAAGCTAAACGTGCCTGTGTCAATGTCAGAAATATCTGCTTCAAGGGCTCTTCTTTGACTTATCCACTTATCGCATTTGAAGTACGTATGTTCTGCATCGTCTTTTTCGAAGTTACAGTACACACATGATGGGCTATTTGCCTTCTTCATCTTGTATAGGTAGACTTGAAAAAACCCGTGGCCTGTGAGGAATTGTGTGAGGAAAAAATTTGTTTCTCCAAATTTCCTATCAATCCATGGAGCGATTTGCCATATTAATTTGGCCGTTCATCTGCCTTTAGAATCTCCTTCCCATCGACGTTGCCATGTTAGCATTGTTACCTCTCTGACATTTTTCTTTGCTTGACGGTTTTCTACGTTTTCTTCTCGTTGATAGATTTTTTTGCTTTCATCTGCTATCAGAATAAGGAGGCCTCTTCTGGCAACTAGTTCCATCACACGTTTACCTCTTGAATCAGGGCGTCGCATGCCCCATTCCACCGCTTTTGCGTTGAAATCACCTGCTACAATTTTTTGTAAGTTGGTGTCTACAAGGAAATCTTCTAATTTGTCCAATTTATTTTGGAAATCGTTAATGCTTTCGTTTGAAGTGAAGTAGCAGCTAACAAACACAGTATCGCCGCTCTGGACCCATACAAAGCCTTCTTCAGATCCATGATTGTCTACAGGTACTATATTCGCATTTCTTATCCAGATAGCGGCAGCTTTTAACTTATCTCGAAACCAATTTTGATTATCGCTATCTTTATACTGATCACATAGTATCAGGACGTCAATCTGTTTCTCAAGAAGGATATAGGACAGCAAATCAGTTGCCGTTCGACTTCTGTTCAAGTTCCCCTGGAGTACGTTGCTCATCTTTCCTGCTTTTCCTTTTCATTTCTGAGCTCTTCTCTAAAAACTTGGCACTTCCCTGTTCCAGGAACATGATTTGTCAATTCCTTATCGAGTTTTTGATCCGTACACAGGACGCAACTTAATAACAACTTAATAATTTTAACATTTCTTAATTTAAAACGAAACATCTTCTATTATATTAAGTTAACAAATTTCGTAAAACGACACCGACCCCGTGACCTAGACACCGTCCTTGAAAAATCTATTTTCAATTATTTTCAAATAAATCAAAATACTTTGCATATATGCTGTTAGAAAATTTTACAAACTATTTTTATGTAACATCTTTTTGCAATTTTAACCCGCAAAAGGGTTATTTTGCAATTTTTTAAGAATTTTTTGATTTTTTTAATTTTTTATTATTATTTTTTATTATTTATTGTTGTTTTTTCAATTTATAGTTAGTAACCTATAATATTGTGTCTAATTTTAAGTGTCATTAAAATCAAATGTTTTTAACTTAATAATTTTAACATTTCTTAATTTAAAACGAAACATCTTCTATTATATTAAGTTAACAAATTTCGAAAAACGACACCGACCCCGTGACCTCGACACCGTCCTTGAAAAATCTATTTTCAATTTTTTTCAAATAAATCAAAATACTTTGCATATATGCTGTTAGAAAATCTTACAAACTATTTTTATGTAACATCTTTTTTCAATTTTAACCCGAAAATGGGTTATTTTGCAATTTTAACACGAAAAAGGGTTATTTTGCAATTTTTTAAGAATTTTTTGATTTTTTCAACTTTTTATTATTTATTGTTGTTTTTTCAATTTTTAGTTAGAAACCTATAATATTGTGTCTAATTTTAAGTGTCATTAAAATCAAATGTTTTTAACTTAATAATTTTAACATTTCTTAATTTAAAACGAAACATCTTCTATTATATTAAGTTAACAAATTTCGAAAAACGACACCGACCCCGTGACCTCGACACCGTCCTTGAAAAATCTATTTTCAATTATTTTCAAATCAATCAAAATACTTTGCATATATGCTGTTAGAAAATCTTACAAACTATTTTTATGTAACATCTTTTTTCAATTTTAACCCGAAAAAGGGTTATTTTGCAATTTTTTAAAAATTTTTTGATTTTTTCAATTTTTTATTATTATTTTTTATTATTTATTTTTGTTTTTTCAATTTTTAGTAAGTAACCTATAATCTTGTGTCTAATTTTAAGTGTCATTAAAATCAAATGTTTTTAACTTAATAATTTTAACATTTCTTAATTTAAAACGTAACATCTTCTATTATATTAAGTTAACAAATTTCGTAAAACGACACCGACCCCGTGACCTCGACACCGTCCTTGAAAAATCTATTTTCAATTATTTTGAAATAAATCAAAATACTTTGCATATATGCTGTTAGAAAATTTTACAAACTATTTTTATGTAACATCTTTTTGCAATTTTAACCCGCAAAAGGGTTATTTTGCAATTTTTTAAGAATTTTTTGATTTTTTCAATTTTTTATTATTATTTTTTATTATTTATTGTTGTTTTTTCAATTTATAGTTAGTAACCTATAATATTGTGTCTAATTTTAAGTGTCATTAAAATCAAATGTTTTTAACTTAATAATTTTAACATTTCTTAATTTAAAACGAAACATCTTCTATTATATTAAGTTAACAAATTTCGAAAAACGACACCGACCCCGTGACCTCGACACCGTCCTTGAAAAATCTATTTTCAATTATTTGCAAATAAATCAAAATACTTTGCATATATGCTGTTAGAAAATTTTACAAACTATTTTTATGTAACATCTTTTTTCAATTTTAACCCGAAAAAGGGTTATTTTGCAATTTTTTAAAAATTTTTTGATTTTTTTAATTTTTAGGGTTTCGTGGCCCATGGTTGAAAGCCTTATAGTTTCACTTTGGCGTCCGTCTGTCCGTAGTATATTTTGGGGCACCACAGCTCCCAAATTCAAATTTTGGGGCCCCACAGATCCCAAATTAAACTTTTGGGGCACCACAGATCCCAAATTCAAATTTTGGGGCCCCACAGATCCGAAATTCGAATTTTGGGGCACCACAGATCCCAAATTCAAATTTTGGGGCACCATAGCTTCCAAATTCGAATTTTGGGGCACCACAGATCCCAAATTCAAATTTTGGGGCACCATAGCTCCCAAATTCAAATTTTGGGGCCCCACAGATCCCAAATCTCCATTTACTGAATGGACATTTTCCCGAATGGACATTACATGTCCCATTAGTTAACATGCCCCTGTAATTGACATGTCCCAGTAGTTGACCTGTCTCAGTAATTGACATGTCTCAATAGTTGACATGTCCAAGAGTTGACATGTATAATAGTGGACATTATCGAAAGGACATTTTACCTAATGTTTTTGTTTGTGAAACAAAAAAGATAAATGATAGAAAAAAGACCTCCACTCCACAGCCACTCTTTCTTTTTTCTTTCATTTACCTTTTTTTTCAATTTTGATTTTTGACAATTTTTTATTTTCTTTGATTTCCATTTTTTAAAAATTTTGCCATACATTTTTTTTTATAATAAAAATTTTGCTAAATAAATAAAATTTAATAGTACATAAAATTTATAAAATAAATTTTATTATTTATTTTCAAATTATTTATTTTTGATTTATTTTTTTTTAATTAAAATTTAAAGTGCCACGAAACCCTAGATGTAGGCGCAATTGCGCCTAGTTCTTTTCCTATTTTTTATTATTATTTTTTATTATTTATTGTTTTTTTTTCTATTTTTAGTTAGTAACCTATAATATTGTGTCTAATTTTAAGTGTCATTAAAATCAAATGTTTTTAACTTAATAATTTTAACATTTCTTAATTTAAAACGAAACATCTTCTATTATATTAAGTTAACAAATTTCGAAAAACGACACCGACCCCGTGACCTCGACACCGTCCTTGAAAAATCTATTTTCAATTATTTGCAAATAAATCAAAATACTTTGCATATAGGCTGTTAGAAAATTTTACAAACTATTTTTATGTAACATCTTTTTTCAATTTTAACCCGAAAAAGGGTTATTTTGCAATTTTTTAAGAATTTTTTGAATTTTACAATTTTTTATTATTATTTTTTATTATTTATTGTTGTTTTTTCAATTTTTAGTTAGTAACCTATAATATTGTGTCTAATTTTAAGTGTGATTAAAATCAAATGTTTTTAACTTAATAATTTTAACATTTCTTAATTTAAAACGAAACATCTTCTATTATATTAAGTTAACAAATTTCGAAAAACGACACCGACCCCGTGACCTCGACACCGTCCTTGAAAAATCTATTTTCAATTTTTTTCCAATAAATCAAAATACTTTGCATATATGCTGTTAGAAAATCTTACAAACTATTTTTATGTAACATCTTTTTTTAATTTTAACCCGAAAAAGGGTTATTTTGCAATTTTTTAAGAATTTTTTGATTTTTTCAACTTTTTATTATTTATTGTTGTTTTTTCAATTTTTAGTTAGTAACCTATAATATTGTGTCTAATTTTAAGTGTCATTAAAATCAAATGTTTTTAACTTAATAATTTTAACATTTCTTAATTTAAAACGAAACATCTTCTATTATATTAAGTTAACAAATTTCGAAAAACGACACCGACCCCGTAACCTCGACACCGTCCTTGAAAAATCTAGTTTCAATTATTTGCAAATAAATCAAAATACTTTGCATATAGGCTGTTAGAAAATTTTACAAACTATTTTTATGTAACATCTTTTTTCAATTTTAACCCGAAAAAGGGTTATTTTGCAATTTTTTAAGAATTTTTTGATTTTTTCAATTTTTTATTAATATTTTTTATTATTTATTGTTGTTTTTTCAATTTTTAGTTAGTAACCTATAATATTGTGTCTAATTTTAAGTGTCATTAAAATCAAATGTTTTTAACTTAATAATTTTAACATTTCTTAATTTAAAACGAAACATCTTCTATTATATTAAGTTAACAAATTTCGAAAAACGACACCGACCCCGTGACCTCGACACCGTCCTTGAAAAATCTATTTTCAATTATTTTCAAATAAATCAAAATACTTTGCATATATGCTGTTAGAAAATCTTACAAACTATTTTTATGTAACATCTTTTTTCAATTTTATCCCGCAAAAGGGTTATTTTGCAATTTTTTAAGAATTTTTTGATTTTTTCAATTTTTTATTATTATTTTTTATTATTTACATTTGTTTTTTTAATTTTTAGTTAGTAACCTATAATATTGTGTCTAATTTTAAGTGTCATTAAAATCAAATGTTTGTAACTTAATAATTTTAACATTTCTTAATTTAAAACGAAACATCTTCTATTATATTAAGTTAACAAATTTCGAAAAACGACACCGACCCCGTGACCTCGACACCGTCCTTGAAAAATATATTTTCAATTATTTTCAAATAAATCAAAATACTTTGCATATATGCTGTTAGAAAATCTTACAAACTATTTTTATGTAACATCTTTTTTCAATTTTAACCCGAAAAAGGGTTATTTTGCAATTTTTTAAGAATTTTTTGATTTTTTCAACTTTTTATTATTTATTGTTGTTTTTTCAATTTTTAGTTAGTAACCTATAATATTGTGTCTAATTTTAAGTGTCATTAAAATCAAATGTTTTTAACTTAATAATTTTAACATTTCTTAATTTAAAACGAAACATCTTCTATTATATTAAGTTAACAAATTTCGAAAAACGACACCGACCCCGTGACCTCGACACCGTCCTTGAAAAATCTATTTTCAATTATTTTCAAATAAATCAAAATACTTTTCATATATGCTGTTAGAAAATCTTACAAACTATTTTTATGTAACATCTTTTTTCAATTTTAACCCGAAAAAGGGTTATTTTGAAATTTTTTAAGAATTTTTTGATTTTTTCAATTTTTTATTATTATTTTTTATTATTTATTGTTGTTTTTTCAATTTTTAGTTAGAAACCTATAATATTGTGTCTAATTGTAAGTGTCATTAAAATCAAATGTTTTTAACTTAATAATTTTAACATTTCTTAATTTAAAACGAAACATCTTCTATTATATTAAGTTAACAAATTTCGAAAAATGACACCGACCCCGTGACCTTGACACCGTCCTTGAAAAATCTATTTTCAATTATTTTCAAATAAATCAAAATACTTTGCATATATGCTGTTAGAAAATCTTACAAACTATTTTTATGTAACATCTTTTTTCAATTTTAACCCGAAAAAGGGTTATTTTACAATTTTTTAAGAATTTTTTCAACTTTTTATTATTTATTGTTGTTTTTTCAATTTTTAGTTAGTAACCTATAATATTGTGTCTAATTTTAAGTGTCATTAAAATCAAATGTTTTTAACTTAATAATTTTAACATTTCTTAATTTGAAACGAAACATCTTCTATTATATTAAGTTAACAAATTTCGAAAAACGACACCGACCCCGTGACCTCGACACCGTCCTTGAAAAATCTATTTTCAATTATTTTCAAATAAATCAAAATACTTTGCATATATGCTGTTAGAAAATCTTACAAACTATTTTTATGTAACATCTTTTTTCAATTTTAACCCGAAAAAGGGTTATTTTACAATTTTTTAAGAATTTTTTCAACTTTTTATTATTTATTGTTGTTTTTTCAATTTTTAGTTAGTAACCTATAATATTGTGTCTAATTTTAAGTGTCATTAAAATCAAATGTTTTTAACTTAATAATTTTAACAGTTTTTAATTTAAAACGAAACATCTTCTATTATATTAAGTTAACAAATTTCGAAAACGACACCGACCCCGTGACCTCGACACCGTCCTTGAAAAATCTATTTTTAATTATTTTCAAATAAATCAAAATACTTTTCATATATGCTGTTAGAAAATCTTACAAACTATTTTTATGTAACATCTTTTTTCAATTTTAACCCGAAAAAGGGTTATTTTGCAATTTTTTAAGAATTTTTTGATTTTTTCAACTTTTTATTATTTATTGTTGTTTTTTCAATTTTTAGTTAGAAACCTATAATATTGTGTCTAATTGTAAGTGTCATTAAAATCAAATGTTTTTAACTTAATAATTTTAACAGTTTTTAATTTAAAACGAAACATCTTCTATTATATTAAGTTAACAAATTTCGAAAACGACACCGACCCCGTGACCTCGACACCGTCCTTGAAAAATCTATTTTCAATTATTTTCAAATAAATCAAAATACTTTTCATATATGCTGTTAGAAAATCTTACAAACTATTTTTATGTAACATCTTTTTTCAATTTTATCCCGAAAAAGGGTTATTTTGCAATTTTTTAAGAATTTTTTGATTTTTTCAATTTTTTATTATTATTTTTTATTATTTACATTTGTTTTTTTAATTTTTAGTTAGTAACCTATAATATTGTGTCTAATTTTAAGTGTCATTAAAATCAAATGTTTTTAACTTAATAATTTTAACATTTCTTAATTTAAAACGAAACATCTTCTATTATATTAAGTTAACAAATTTCGAAAACGACACCGACCCCGTGACCTCGACACCGTCCTTGAAAAATCTAGTTTCAATTATTTGCAAATAAATCAAAATACTTTGCATATAGGCTGTTAGAAAATTTTACAAACTATTTTTATGTAACATCTTTTTTCAATTTTTACCCGAAAAAGGGTTATTTTGCAATTTTTTAAGAATTTTTTGATTTTTTCAATTTTTTAATTATATTTTTTATTATTTATTGTTGTTTTTTCAATTTTTAGTTAGTAACCTATAATATTGTGTCTAATTTTAAGTGTCATTAAAATCAAATGTTTTTAACTTAATAATTTTAACATTTCTTAATTTAAAACGAAACATCTTCTATTATATTAAGTTAACAAATTTCGAAAAACGACACCGACCCCGTGACCTCGACACCGTCCTTGAAAAATCTATTTTCAATTATTTTCAAATAAATCAAAATACTTTGCATATATGCTGTTAGAAAATCTTACAAACTATTTTTATGTAACATCTTTTTTCAATTTTATCCCGAAAAAGGGTTATTTTGCAATTTTTTAAGAATTTTTTGATTTTTTCAATTTTTTATTATTATTTTTTATTATTTACATTTGTTTTTTTAATTTTTAGTTAGTAACCTATAATATTGTGTCTAATTTTAAGTGTCATTAAAATCAAATGTTTTTAACTTAATAATTTTAACATTTCTTAATTTAAAACGAAACATCTTCTATTATATTAAGTTAACAAATTTCGAAAAACGACACCGACCCCGTGACCTCGACACCGTCCTTGAAAAATCTATTTTCAATTATTTTCAAATAAATCAAAATACTTTGCATATATGCTGTTAGAAAATCTTACAAACTATTTTTATGTAACATCTTTTTTCAATTTTATCCCGCAAAAGGGTTATTTTGCAATTTTTTAAGAATTTTTTGATTTTTTCAATTTTTTATTATTATTTTTTATTATTTACATTTGTTTTTTTAATTTTTAGTTAGTAACCTATAATATTGTGTCTAATTTTAAGTGTCATTAAAATCAAATGTTTTTAACTTAATAATTTTAACCTTTCTTAATTTAAAACGAAACATCTTCTATTATATTAAGTTAACAAATTTCGAAAAACGACACCGACCCCGTGACCTCGACACCGTCCTTGAAAAATCTATTTTCAATTATTTTCAAATAAATCAAAATACTTTGCATATATGCTGTTAGAAAATCTTACAAACTATTTTTATGTAACATCTTTTTTCAATTTTAACCCGAAAAAGGGTTATTTTGCAATTTTTTAAGAATTTTTTGATTTTTTCAACTTTTTATTATTTATTGTTGTTTTTTCAATTTTTAGTTAGTAACCTATAATATTGTGTCTAATTTTAAGTGTCATTAAAATCAAATGTTTTTAACTTAATAATTTTAACATTTCTTAATTTAAAACGAAACATCTTCTATTATATTAAGTTAACAAATTTCGAAAAACGACACCGACCCCGTGACCTCGACACCGTCCTTGAAAAATCTATTTTCAATTATTTTCAAATAAATCAAAATACTTTTCATATATGCTGTTAGAAAATCTTACAAACTATTTTTATGTAACATCTTTTTTCAATTTTAACCCGAAAAAGGGTTATTTTGCAATTTTTTAAGAATTTTTTGATTTTTTCAATTTTTTATTATTATTTTTTATTATTTATTGTTGTTTTTTCAATTTTTAGTTAGAAACCTATAATATTGTGTCTAATTTTAAGTGTCATTAAAATCAAATGTTTTTAACTTAATAATTTTAACATTTCTTAATTTAAAACGAAACATCTTCTATTATATTAAGTTAACAAATTTCGAAAAACGACACCGACCCCGTGACCTCGACACCGTCCTTGAAAAATCTATTTTCAATTATTTTCAAATAAATCAAAATACTTTTCATATATGCTGTTAGAAAATCTTACAAACTATTTTTATGTAACATCTTTTTTCAATTTTAACCCGAAAAAGGGTTATTTTGCAATTTTTTAAGAATTTTTTCAACTTTTTATTATTTATTGTTGTTTTTTCAATTTTTAGTTAGTAACCTATAATATTGTGTCTAATTGTAAGTGTCATTAAAATCAAATGTTTTTAACTTAATAATTTTAACATTTCTTAATTTGAAACGAAACATCTTCTATTATATTAAGTTAACAAATTTCGAAAAACGACACCGACCCCGTGACCTCGACACCGTCCTTGAAAAATCTATTTTCAATTATTTTCAAATAAATCAAAATACTTTGCATATATGCTGTTAGAAAATCTTACAAACTATTTTTATGTAACATCTTTTTTCAATTTTAACCCGAAAAAGGGTTATTTTACAATTTTTTAAGAATTTTTTGATTTTTTCAACTTTTTATTATTTATTGTTGTTTTTTCAATTTTTAGTTAGTAACCTATAATATTGTGTCTAATTTTAAGTGTCATTAAAATCAAATGTTTTTAACTTAATAATTTTAACAGTTTTTAATTTAAAACGAAACATCTTCTATTATATTAAGTTAACAAATTTCGAAAACGACACCGACCCCGTGACCTCGACACCGTCCTTGAAAAATCTATTTTTAATTATTTTCAAATAAATCAAAATACTTTGCATATATGCTGTTAGAAAATGTTACAAACTATTTTTATGTAACATCTTTTTTCAATTTTTACCCGAAAAAGGGTTATTTTGCAATTTTTTAAGAATTTTTTTCAACTTTTTATTATTTATTGTTGTTTTTTCAATTTTTAGTTAGTAACCTATAATATTGTGTCTAATTTTAAGTGTCATTAAAATCAAATGTTTTTAACTTAATAATTTTAACAGTTTTTAATTTAAAACGAAACATCTTCTATTATATTAAGTTAACAAATTTCGAAAAACGACACCGACCCCGTGACCTCGACACCGTCCTTGAAAAATCTATTTTCAATTATTTTCAAATAAATCAAAATACTTTGCATATATGCTGTTAGAAAATCTTACAAACTATTTTTATGTAACATCTTTTTTCAATTTTATCCCGAAAAAGGGTTATTTTGCAATTTTTTAAGAATTTTTTGATTTTTTCAATTTTTTATTATTATTTTTTATTATTTACATTTGTTTTTTTAATTTTTAGTTAGTAACCTATAATATTGTGTCTAATTTTAAGTGTCATTAAAATCAAATGTTTTTAACTTAATAATTTTAACATTTCTTAATTTAAAACGAAACATCTTCTATTATATTAAGTTAACAAATTTCGAAAACGACACCGACCCCGTGACCTCGACACCGTCCTTGAAAAATCTATTTTCAATTATTTTCAAATAAATCAAAATACTTTGCATATATGCTGTTAGAAAATCTTACAAACTATTTTTATGTAACATCTTTTTTCAATTTTAACCCGAAAAAGGGTTATTTTGCAATTTTTTAAGAATTTTTTGATTTTTTCAATTTTTTATTATATTTTTTATTATTTATTGTTGTTTTTTCAATTTTTAGTTAGTAACCTATAATATTGTGTCTAATTTTAAGTGTCATTAAAATCAAATGTTTTTAACTTAATAATTTTAACATTTCTTAATTTAAAACGAAACATCTTCTATTATATTAAGTTAACAAATTTCGAAAAACGACACCGACCCCGTGACCTCGACACCGTCCTTGAAAAATCTATTTTCAATTATTTTCAAATAAATCAAAATACTTTGCATATATGCTGTTAGAAAATCTTACAAACTATTTTTATGTAACATCTTTTTTCAATTTTAACCCGAAAAAGGGTTATTTT